>NW_020523936.1:0-160221 GCF_003368295.1 Carassius auratus | reverse complement strand
TTTTGCCACTGCAAGCACCACTCACATTTTCTTCAGGAAATGTACCTTCTAGTTAGTGGTGCTTGCCGGAGGCAAGGCACTACTATTATTATCTCACATACTTATTATTATTATACTAGATCCGTACAAATTTCGGCGCGTAACTAGTCCCGCAGTTTTTGTCACAGACCAACGAAACAGGCGTCAAATCGTGCGGCCTAATCGGGAATGGTGTGCTATGACTTTTATAAGCGATCGGGCGTACGATGTTCGTACACCGGGCGAAAAAACGGGCGAAAAATCGCATAGACAATGCATTGCGGCAAACTTTGACGGACCTTAGCTCCGAGAGAGAATTTCGCAGAACACGTGAATCTCCACATTTGGAGAGGCTATCAGGCTGTGCGAGAACATACCCCGCAGTGGGGTATAAGTTGTACCCCTGGGGCGCGAGAGCCCCCCAAAAATGGCCCTAATACAAAGTATAGGGAGGACTTTTCCTGCTATGGGACATTACATAGGGATTTTGTATTGAACATAACTATGGATCACAGTGTCATAGAGACAAGGGGGTGGGCTCATTTGAATCAGGCAACCAATCAGTCTCTCAGGATCACTGTGAATCTATCAAGCCACGCCCTAGCAACCATATAGAGCACCATAGCAACAAGCCCCATAGACTTCCATTGAAAAAGATAAAATGAATAACTTTGGATAGAAGTGTGATAGAAACATGAGGGTGGGCTCGTTTGACTCGGGGCAGCAAATGGCCAATCATGTATCTCCTTCAAGACAACCTAGCCACGCCCTAGCAACCATTAAGAGCTACCTAGCAACCCAAAGTATAGAGAGATATCTTAACATCTGAAAGACATAGAAGCATGGGGGTTGGTTTATATTAGCAAGCAACCATTGGAGTATCATCATTGGCAGCTGCCAGGCCACTCCCTAGCAACCAAACACAGTACCCTAGCAACCGTTTTGCAAGATCTATATCTCTGCATCAGAACATCGTAGAGGCATGGGGGTTGGTTTATATTGGCGAACAGCCTTTGGAGTATCACGATTGGCAGCTGCCAAGCCACTCCATAGCAACCAAACGGAGTACCCTAGCAACCGTTTTGCACGACCTATATCTCTGCATCAGAACATCGCATAGACATGGCGGTTGGATTTTTTGACTCATGCTAGCACACTGGACTTCCAACATGCTAGTCATGCTAGCAGTGATTAGCTACATGCTAATAGTGATTAGCTAAGTGCTCAAATGGGCTAAGAACTCTATAATAACTACATAGTGACCATCTGTGACAACTACCCACCACCAAGTAACATCATAACAACCACCCTGGTTACCATAGCAACTGCCTAGCAACCACCCCGGGTACCCTAGCAACCGCATAGCAACACCCTAGCAACCGCCCCCGATTACCCTAGCAACCACCCTGGGTACCCTACCAACGGCCCTAGCAACCATCATAGGGACCCTAGCAACCGCCCTAGCAACCACCCCGGGTACCCTAGCAACCAGATAGCAACACCCTAGCAACCACCCTGAGTACCCTAGCATCGGCCCTAGCAACCATCATGGGGACCCTAGCAACCGCCCTAGCAACCACCCCGGGTACCCTAGCAACCACATAGCAACACCCTAGCAACCACCCCGATTACCCTAGCAACCACCCTGAGTACCCTAGCAACGGCCCTAGCAACCATCATGGGGACCATAGCAACACCCTAGCAACCACCCCGATTACCCTAGCAACCACCCTGGGTACCTTAGCAACGGCCCTAGCAACCATTATGGGGACCCTAGCAACCACCCTAGAAACCACCCCGGGTACCCTAGCAACCACATAGCAACACCCTAGCAACCGCCCCAATTACCCTAGCAACCACTCTGGGTACCTTAGCAACGGCCCTAGCAACCATCATGGGGACCCTAGCAACCGCCCTAGCAACCACCCTGATTACCCTAGCAACCACCGTGGGTACCCTAGCAACGGCCCTAGCAACCATCATGGGGACCCTAGCAACCACCCGGGGTACCATAGCAACCACCTCGATTACCCTAGCAACCACCCTGGGTACCCTAGTAACGGCCCTAGCAACCATCATGGGGACCCTAGCAACCGCCCTAGCAACCACCCCGGGTACCCTAGCAACCACATAGCAACACCCTAGCAACCGCCCGATTACCCTAGCAACCACCATGGGTACCTTAGCAACGGCCCTAGCAACCATCATGGGACCCTAGCAACCGCCCTAGCAACCATCCCATGTACCGTAGCAACCAACCCGGGTACCCTAGCAACCACCCTAGCAACCTCATTACAACACCCTATGGCAACAGAGGGCGAGTTTTGCCACTGCAAGCACCACTCACATTTTCTTCAGGAAATGTACCTTCTAGTGTTACTATTACTATTCGCCTTGACAAAACTTTGGCATGCTACTCCTCCCGCATTTTTTGTCACAGACCCATGAATGAGGTCTCAAATCGTGCGGGATATTGAGGAGAGGTGTGCTATGACTTTTCTAAGCAATCGGACTTACGATAATCGTACAGCGGGCGAAGAAAATGTGTGAAAATATCCCATTGACTTAACATTGGAAAAACTATCTGACATCATATCTTTGGATCAGAAAGTCATAGAGGCTTGGGAGAGGGCTCTTTTGACTCGGCCTATCAAGCAGTCCATAAGTAGTGACATAACAACTTCATATCCATGCCCTAGCAACCAATTTTAGCCCCCTAGCAACTGTTTAACTACATTTAAAAGCTGTATCTCAGCAAAAATAACTATATAGAAACACTGGCTTGGGCTTTTTGGATTCAGGCTGGTAAATAATCTTTAGATATCACCCCATAAACTATATAGTCACACCATAGCAACCATATAGAGCACCCTAGCAACCATGTAGCAATATAAATCCTTCTATATCTGCTTCAAAACATCACACAGGCATCATGGGTGGCTACAGGGCGCAGAGTTTTGCCACTGCAAGCACCACTCACATTTTCTTCAGGAAATGTACCTTCTAGTGTTACTATTACTATTCACCTTGACAATACTTTGGCACGCTACTCCTCCTGCATTTTTTGTCGCAGACCCATGAATGAGGTGTCAAATCGTGCGGGTTATGGAGGAGAGGTGTGCTATGACTTTTCTAAGCAATCGGATTTACGATAATCGTACAGCGGGCGAAGAAAATGTGTGAAAATATCCCATTGACTTAACATTGGAAAAACTATCTGACATCATATCTTTGGATCAGAAAGTCATAGAGGCTTGGGAGAGGGCTCTTTTGACTCGGCCTATCAAGCAGTCCATAAGTAGTGACATAACAACTTCATATCCATGCCCTAGTAACCAATTTTAGCCCCTTAGCAACTGTTTAACTACATTTTAAAGCTGTATCTCAGCAAAAATAACTATATAGAAACACTGGCTTGGGCTTTTTGCATTCAGGCTGGTAAATGATCTTTAAATATCACTATATGAACTATATAGGCACACCATAGCAACCATATAGAGCGCCCTAGCAACCATATAGCAATATAAAGAACTTATATCACGGCTCCACAATATCAAACAGGCATCATGGGTGGCTACAGGGAGCAGAGATTTGCCACTGCAAGCACCACTCACATTTTCTTCAGGAAATGTACCTTCTAGTTATTATTATTATTCTTCCGTACAAATTTCGGCGCGTAACTAGTCCCGCAGTTTTCGTCACAGACCAACGAAACAGGCGTCAAATCGTGCGGCCTGTTCGGGAATGGTGTGCTATGACTTTTATAAGCGATCGGGCGTACGATGTTCGTACACCGGGCGAAATATCGGCCGAAAAATCGCATAGACAATGCATTACGGCCAACTTTGACGAATCGTAGCGCAGAGAGAGAATTTCGCAGAAACATGTGAATCACCACATTTGGAGAGGCTATCAAGCTGTGCGAGAGGATACCTCGCAGAGGCGTACAAGTTGTACCCCTGGGGCGCTAGAGACCCCCAAAGTTCCCCATAGACATACTATGGTGAGGGATCGCCCATGAAACAGTGTGTTTTTCCTACTATGGGAAGTTATACAGGGATTTTGTATTGAACATAACTCAGGATCACAGTGTCATAGAGACAAGGGGGTGGGCTCATTTGAATCAGGCAACCAATCAGTCTCTCAGGATCACTGTGAATCTATCAAGCCACGCCCTAGCAACCATATAGAGCGCCATAGCAACAAGCCCCATAGACTTCCATTGAAAAAGATCAAATTAATAACTTTGGATAGAAGTGTCATAGAAACGTGAGGGTGGGCTCGTTTGACTCGGGCAGCAAACGGCCAATCATGTATCTCCTTCAAGACAACCTAGCCACGCCCTAGCAACCATTAAGAGCTACCTAGCAACCCAAAGTAAAGAGAGATATCTTAACATCTGAAAGACATAGATGCATGGGGGTTGGTTTATATTAGCAAGCAACCAATGGAGTATCATCATTGGCAGCTGCCAGGCCACTCCCTAGCAACCAAACACAGTACCCTAGCAACCGTTTTGCAAGATCTATATCTCTGCATCAGAACATCGTAGAGGCATGGGGGTTGGTTTATATTGGCGGGCAGCCTTTGGAGTATCACCATTGGCAGCTGCTAAGCCACTCCATAGCAACCAAATGGAGTACCCTAGCAACCGTTTTGCAAGATCTATATCTCTGCATCAGAACATCGTACAGACATGGCGGTTGGATTTTTTGACTCATGCTAGCACACTGGACTTCCAACATGCTAGTCATGCTAGCAGTGATTAGCTACATGCTAATAGTGATTAGCTAAGTGCTCAAATGGGCTAAGAACTCTATAATAACTACATAGTGACCATCTGTGACAACTACCAACCACCTAGTAACATCATAGCAACCACCCAGAAGACCATAGCAACTGCCTAGCAACCAGCCGAAACACCCTAGCAACCGCCTAGCAACACCTTAGCAACCACCCCAAGTACCATAGCAACTGCCTAGCAACCACCCAGGTTACCATAGCAACCGCCCTAGCAACCACCCCGGTTACCCTAGCAACCACATAGCAACACCCTAGCAACCGCCCCAATTACCCTAGCAACCACCCTGGGTACCTTAGCAACGGCCCTAGCAACCATCATGGGGACCCTAGCAACCGCCCTAGCAACCACCCCGGGTACCCTAGCAACCGCATAGCAACACCCTAGCAACCGCCCCGATTACCCTAGCAACCACCCTGGGTACCTTAGCAACGGCCCTAGCAACCATCATGGGGACCCTAGCAACCGCCCTAGCAACCACCCCGGGTACCCTAGCAACCGCATAGCAACACCCTAGCAACCACCCCGATTACCATAGCAACCACCCTGGGTACCTTAGCAACGGCCCTAGCAACCATCATGGGGACCCTAGCAACCACCCCGGGTACCCTAGCAACCACATAGCAACACCCTAGCAACCACCCCGATTACCCTAGCAACCATGCTGGGTACCCTAGCAACGGCCCTAGCAACCATCATAGGGACCCTAGTAACCACCCCGGGTACCCTAGCAACCACACCTTAGCAACAGAGGGGCGAGTTTTGCCACTGCAAGCACCACTCACATTTTCTTCAGGAAATGTACCTTCTAGTTAGTGGTGCTTGCCGGAGGCAAAGCACTACTACTATTATCTCACATACTTATTATTATTCTGCTTCTTCTTATAGATCCGTACAAATTTCGGCGCGTAACTAGTCCCGCAGTTTTCGTCAAAGACCAACGAAACAGGCGTCAAATCGTGCGGCCTATACGGGAATGGTGTGCTATGACTTTTATAAGCAATCGGGCATACGATGTTCGTCCGGCGGGCGATAATTCGGGCGATAAATCCCATAGACAATGCATTACGGCCAACTTTGACGGATCGTAGCTCCGAGAGAGAAATTCGCAGAAACATGTGAATCACCACATTTGGAGAGGCTATCAGGCTGTGCGAGAACATACCTCGCAGAGGGGTACAAGTTGTACCCCTGGGGCGCTAGAGACCCCCAAAGTTGCCCCATACTAAGTCAATGGTGAGGGATCGCCCATGAAACAATGTATTTTTCCTACTGTGGGAAATTACATAGGGATATTGCATTGAGCATAACTATGGATCATATAGTCATAGAGACAAGGGGGTGGGCTCATTTGAATCAGGCAACCAATCAGACTCTCGTGATCATTATGAAGCTATCAAGCCACGCCCTAGCAACCATATAGAGCACCATAGCAACAAGCTCCATAGACTTCCATTGAAAAATAAAAAATGAATAACTTTGGATAGAAGTGTCATAGAAACATGAGGGTGGGCTCGTTTGACTCGGGCAGCAAACGGCCAATCATGTATCTCCTTCAAGACAACCTAGCCACGCCCTAGCAACCATTAAGAGCTACCTAGCAACCAAAATCCAAAGATAGATATCTTGACATCTGAAAGACATAGAAGCATGGGGGTTGGTTTATATTAGCAAGCAACCAATGGAGTATCATCATTTGCAGCTGCCAGGCCACTCCCTAGCAACCAAACACAGTACCCTAGCAACCGTTTTGCAAGATCTATATCTCTGCATCAGAACATCGAAGAGGCATGGGGGTTGCTTTATATTGACGAGCAGCCTTTGGAGTATCACCATTGGCAGTTGCCAAGCCACTCCATAGCAACCAAATGGAGTACCCTAGCAACCGTTTTGCACGACCTATATCTCTGCATCAGAACATCGTACAGACATGGCGGTTGGATTTTTTGACTCATGCTAGCACACTGGACTTCCAACATGCTAGTCATGCTAGCAGTGATTAGCTACATGCTAATAGTGATTAGCTAAGTGCTCAAATGGGCTAAGAACTCTATAATAACTACATAGTGACCATCTGTGACAACTACCAACCACCAAGTAACATCATAACAACCACCCTGGTTACCATAGCAACTGCCTAGCAACCACCCCGGGTACCCTAGCAACCACATAGCAAGACCCTAGCAACCGCCCCAATTACCCTAGCAACCACCCTGAGTACCCTAGCAACGGCCCTAGCAACCATCATGGGGACCCTAGCAACCGCCCTAGCAACCACCCCGGGTACCCTAGCAACCACATAGCAACACCCTAGCAACCGCCCCGATTACCCTAGCAACCACCCTGGGTACCCTAGCAACGGCCCTAGCAACCACCCTGGGTACCCTAGCAACGGCCCTAGCAACCATCATGGGGACCCTAGCAACCGCCCTAGCAACCACCCCGGGTACCCTAGCAACCACATAGCAACACCCTAGCAACCACCCCGATTACCATAGCAACCACCCTGGGTACCCTAGCAACGGCCCTACCAACCATCATGGGGACCCTAGCAACCGTCCTAGCAACCACCCCGGGTACCCTAGCAACCACATAGCAACACCCTAGCAACCACCCCGATTACCCTAGCAACCACCCTGGGTAACCTAGCAACGGCCCTAGCAACCATCATAGGGACCCTAGCAACCACACCTTAGCAACAGAGGGGCGAGTTTTGCCACTGCAAGCACCACTCACATTTTCTTCAGGAAATGTACCTTCTAGTGTTACTATTACTATTCGCCTTGTCAAAACTTTGGCACGCTACTCCTCCCGCATTTTTTGTCACAGACCCATGAATGAGGTGTCAAATCCTGCGGGATATTGAGGAGAGGTGTGCTATGACTTTTCTAAGCAATCGGACTTACGATAATCGTACAGCGGGCGAAGAAAATGTGTCAAAATATCCCATTGACTTAACATTGGAAAAACTATCTGACATCATATCTTTGGATTAGAAAGTCATAGAGGCTTGGGAGAGGGCTCTTTTGACTCGGCCTATCAAGCAGTCCATAAGTAGTGACATAACAACTTCATATCCATGCCCTAGCAACCAATTTTAGCCCCCTAGCAACTGTTTAAGTACATTTAAAAGCTGTATCTCAGCAAAAATAACTATATAGAAACACTGGCTTGGCCTTTTTGCATTCAGGCTGGTAAATAATCTTTAAATATCACCCCATAAACTATATAGTCACACCATAGCAACCATATAGAGCACCCTAGCAACCATGTAGCAATATAAATCCTTCTATCTCTGCTTCAAAACATCACACAGGCATCATGGGTGGCTACAGGGCGCAGAGTTTTGCCACTGCAAGCACCACTCACATTTTCTTCAGGAAATGTACCTTCTAGTTAAGTTGGCTTGAGAGAGCCAACTTACTGATATTCTATTTAAACTTATTATTATTATTATTCTTCTGAGACTAAATTTTCTGACTCTAACTCCTCCTAGACCGTTAACTCTACAGACTCCAAACTCGGACCAGCTCTTCAGACTAATCTCGCCGGGTGTGCTATATCTTTTCTAACTGATCGGACTTATACTTTTCATAAAACTGAAGATTAAAAATCATAAAAATCCCATAGACTTGCATTGAAAAGCCTCTGCTCATCTGAACATTCCGTGAACTCCAACTGTCAAAAATTCAAATCTAAACACACTGAAGCCCATTAGACTCAATCAGACTAACCTATGTACTATTACTAACCCATTCAAACTCATTCAAACTCATCTATCTATCTATATTCAAACTCTATCTATCTATCTATCTATCTATCTATCTATCTATCTATCTATCTATCTATCTATCTATCAAACTCATCTATCTATATTAAAACTAATCTATCTATCTATCTATAATCAAACTCATCTATCTATAATCAAACTCATCTATCTATCTATCTATCAATATTCAAACTCATCTATCTATCTATATTAAAACTAATCTATCTCTCTATCTCTCTATCTATCTCTCTATCTATCTATCTATCTAGCTATCTATCTATCTATCTATCTATCTATCTATCTATCTTAAAACTAATCTATCTATCTATCTATCTATCTATCTATCTATCTATCTATCTATCTATCTATCTATCATCAAACTCATCTATCTATCTATCTATCTATCTATCTATCTATCTATCTATCTATCAAACTCATCTATCTATCTATCTATCTATCTATCTATCTATCTATCTATCTATCTATATTCAAACTCATCTATCTATCTATCTATATTCAAACTCATCTATCTATCTATCTATATTCAAACTCATCTATCTATCTATCTATCTATCTATCTATCTATCTATCTATTCAAACTTATCTATCTATCTATCTATCTATCTATCTATCTATCTATCCTAACAACATGCTAGTCATGCTAAAAATCATGCTAGCAACATGCTAGTCGCATGCTAATCATGCTAAAATCATGCTAGCAACATGCTAATCATGCTAAAATCATGCTAGCAACATGCTAATCATGCTAAAATCATGCTAGTCGCATGCTAATCATGCTAAAATCATGCTAGCAACATGCTAATCATGCTAAAATCATGCTAACAACATGCTAGTCGCCTGCTAATCATGCTAAAATCATGCTAGCAACATGCTAATCATGCTAAAATCATGCTAGCAACATGCTAGTCGCATGCTAATCATGCTAAAATCATGCTAGCAACATGCTAATCATGCTAAAATCATGCTAGCAACATGCTAATCATGCTAAAATCATGCTAGCAATATGCTAGTCGCATGCTAATCATGCTAAAATCATGCTAGCAATGTGCTAGTCATGCTAAAAATCATGCTAGCAACATGCTAGTCGCATGCTAATCATGCTAAAATCATGCTAGCAACATGCTTATCATGCTAAAATCATGCTAGCAATATGCTAGTCGCATGCTAATCATGCTAAAATCATGCTAGCAACGTGCTAGTCATGCTAAAAATCATGCTAGCAACATGCTAGTCGCATGCTAATCATGCTAAAATCATGCTAGCAACATGCTAATCATGCTAAAATCATGCTAGCAACATGCTAATCATGCTAAAATCATGCTAGCAACATGCTAGTCGCATGCTAATCATGCTAAAATCATGCTAGCAACATGCTAGTCATGCTAAAAATCATGCTAGCATCATGCTAGTTGCATGCTAATCATGCTAAAATCATGCTAGCAACATGCTAATCATGCTAAAATCATGCTAGCAACATGCTAGTCGCATGCTAATCATGCTAAAATCATGCTAGCAACATGCTAATCATGCTAAAATCATGCTAGCAAAATGCTAGTCGCCTGCTAATCATGCTAAAATCATGCTAGCAACATGCTAATCATGCTAAAATCATGCTAGCAACATGCTAGTCGCATGCTAATCATGCTAAAATCATGCTAGCAACATGCTAATCATGCTAAAATCATGCTAGCAACATGCTAATCATGCTAAAATCATGCTAGCAACATGCTAGTCGCATGCTAATCATGCTAAAATCATGCTAGCAACATGCTAATCATGCTAAAATAATGCTAGCAACATGCTAGTCGCATGCTAATCATGTTAAAATCATGTTAGCAACATGCTAGTCGCATGCTAGAAACATGCTAATCATGTTAACATCATGCTAGCGACATGCTAGTAACTTGCTAATCATGCTAGCGACATGCTAGTAACTTGCTAATCATGCTAACGACATGGCTAGTCACTTGCTAATTATGCTAGCGACATGCTAGATACCTTGCTAATCATGCTAAGTACATGCTTGTCACATGATAGTCACTTGCTTGTAATGCTAACAATATGTTAATCACTGTCATTTTTATACTTCTTAAACTTAAATCTTTTTAAACTTTTTAAACTTTTCACATTTTCAAACTATCTATCTACCTATATATCTATCTAACTATCTATCTATCTTCTGACTGTCTATCTATCTATCTATCTATCTATCTATCTATCTATCTATCTATCTATCTATATATCTATCTAGCTATCTATCTTCTGACTGTGTCTATCTATCTATCTATCTATCTATCTGTCTATCTGTCTATCTATCTATCTATCTCAGACTGAAAACCATCAAACTTAAAACTTTTTAAACTTAAACTTTTCAATCTTTTCAAACTTTTCAAACTTTTCAAACTTTTTCAGACTTTCTGGTCAGGCTTTCTCAAGCCAACTTAAAGTTTGTCTTGACGAACTTTTTTATCTAGTTATTATTAAGTTGGCTTGAGAGAGCCAACTTACTGATATTCTATTTAAACTTATTATTATTATTATTATTCTTCTGAGACTAAAATTTTCAACTGCTACTCCTCCTAGAGCTTTAACTCTACAGACTCCAAACTCAGCCCAGATCTTCAAACTGATCTGAAGTTAGTTGCTATATCTTTTTAGACTGATCGGACTTATACTTTTCATAAAACTGAAGATTAAAAATCATAAAAACTCCCATAGACTTGCATTGAAAAGCCTCTGCTCAACTGAACATTCCGTCAAACTCCAACTGTCAAAAATTCAAATCTAAACACACTGAAGCCCATTAAACTCATAGTCTATGTACTATGTACATATTCTATGTACTATTACTAACCCATTCAAACTCATTCAAACTCATTCAAACTCATCTATCATATCTATCTATCTATCTATCTATCTATCTATCTATCTATCTATCTATCTATCTATCTATAATCTGTCTGTTTCTAATCTATCTATCTATCTATAATCTGTCTGTTTCTAAACTATCTATCTATCGATAATCTGTCTGTTTCTAATCTATCTATCTATCTATCTATAATCTGTCTGTTTCTAATCTATCTATCTATCTATCTATAATCTGTCTGTTTCTAATCTATCTATCTATCTATAATCTGTCTGTTTCTAAACTATCTATCTATCTATCTATCTATAATCTGTCTGTTTCTAATCTATCTATCTATCTATCTATCTATCTATCTATCTATCTATCTATCTATCTATCTATCTATCTATCTATCTATCTATCTATCTATAATCTGACTGTTTCTAATCTATCTATCTATCTATCTATCTATAATCTGTCTGTTTCTAATCTATTTATCTATCTATCTATAATCTGTCTGTTTCTAATCTATCTATCTATCTATCTATCTATCTATCTATCTATCTATCTATCTATAATCTGTCTGTTTCTAATCTATCTATCTATCTATCTATAATCTGACTGTTTCTAATCTATCTATCTATCTATCTATCTATAATCTGTCTGTTTCTAATCTATCTATCTATCTATAATCTGTCTGTTTCTAATCTATCTATCTATCTATCTATCTATCTATCTATCTATCTATCTATCTATCTATCTATAATCTGTCTGTTTCTAATCTATCTATCTATCTATAATCTGTATGTTTCTAAACTATCTATCTATCTATCTATCTATCTATCTATCTATAATCTGTCTGTTCTAATCTATCTATCTATCTATAATCTGTCTGTTTCTAAACTATATATCTATCGATCTATCTATCTATCTATAATCTGTCTGTTTCTAATCTATCTATCTATCTATAATCTGACTGTTTCTAATCTATCTATCTATCTATCTATCTATAATCTGTCTGTTTCTAATCTATCTATCTATCTATAATCTGACTGTTTCTAATCTATCTATCTATCTATCTATCTATCTATCTATCTATAATCTGTCTGTTTCTAATCTATCTATCTATCTATCTATCTATCTATCTATAATCTGTCTGTTTCTAATCTATCTATCTATCTATCTATCTTCATAGCAACACTCTAGCAACTATCCAAACCAACCTAGAAACCACCCCGGGTACCCTAGCAACCACATAGTAACACCTTAGCAACCACTCAGGGTACCCTAGCAACCGCATAGCAACACCCTAGCAACCATCCCAGATACCCTAGCAACCGCATAGGAACACCTTAGCAACCACTCAGGGTACCCTAGCAACCGCATAGCAACACCCTAGCAACCATCCCAGATACCCTAGCAACCGCATAGCAACACCTTAGCAACCACTCAGGGTACCCTAGCAACCGCATAGCAACACCCTAGCAACCATCCCAGATACCCTAGCAACCGCATAGGAACACCTTAGCAAACACTCAGGGTACCCTAGCAACCGCATAGCAACACCCTAGCAACCATCCCAGATACCCTAGCAACCGCATAGGAACACCTTAGCAACCACTCAGGGTACCCTAGCAACCGCATAGCAACACCCTAGCAACCATCCCAGATACCCTAGCAACCGCATAGCAACACCTTAGCAACCACTCAGGGTACCCTAGCAACCGCATAGCAACACCCTAGCAACCATCCCAGGTAACCTAGCAACCGCATAGCAACACCTTAGCAACCACTCAGGGTACCCTAGCAACCGCATAGCAACACCCTAGCAACCATCCCAGGTACCCTAGCAACCGCATAGCAACACCCTAGCAACCACTTTGGGTACCCTAGCAACCACATAGCAACACCTTAGCAACCACTCCGGGTACCCTAGCAACTGCATAGCAATTATCAAACTTTTTAACTTAACTTAAAATTTAATTTTAAACTCTTTAAACTGGCCAGGCTTTCTCAAGCCAACTTAAAGTTTGTCTTGACGAACTTTTTTATCTAGTTATTATTATTATTCTTCTGAGACTAAAATTTTCAACTGCTACTCCTCCTAGAGCTTTAACTCTACAGACTCCAAACTCAGCCCAACTCTTCAGACTGATCTGAAGTTAGTTGCTATATCTTTTTAGACTGATTGGACTTATACTTTTCATAAAACTGAAGATTAAAAATCATAAAAACTCCCATAGACTTGCATTGAAAAGCCTCTGCTCAACTGAACATTCCGTCAAACTCCAACTGTCAAAAATTCAAATCTAAACACACTGAAGCCCATTAAACTCATAGTCTATGTACTATGTACATATTGTATGTACTATTACTAACCCATTCAAACTCATTCAAACTCATCTATCATATCTATCTATCTATCTATCTATCTATCTATCTATCTATCTATCTATCTATCTATAATCTGTCTGTTTCTAATCTATCTATCTATCTAGCTATTTCTAATCTATCTATCTATCTATCTATCTATCTATCTATCTATCTATCTATAATCTGTCTGTTTCTAATCTATCTATCTATCTATAATCTGTCTGTTTCTAAACTATCTATCTATCTATCTATCTATCTATCTATCTATAATCTGTCTGTTTCTAATCTATCTATCTATCTATCTATCTATCTATCTATCTATCATCTATCTATCTATCTATCTATCTATCTATCTATCTATCTATCTATAATCTGTCTGTTTCTAATCTATCTATCTATCTATCTATCTATAATATGTCTGTTTCTAAACTATCTATCTATCTATAATCTGTCTGTTTCTAATCTATCTATGTTTCTAATCTATCTATCTATCTATCTATCTATCTATCTATCTATAATCTGACTGTTTCTAATCTATCTATCTATCTATCTATCTATCTATCTATCTATCTATCTATCTATCTATCTATCTATCTTCATAGCAACACTCTAGCAACTATCCAAACCAACCTAGAAACCACCCAGGGTATCCTAGCAACCACATAGCAACACCTTAGCAACCACTCAGGGTACCCTAGCAACCGCATAGCAACACCCTAGCAACCATCCCAGATACCCTAGCAACCGCATAGCAACACCTTAGCAACCACTCGGGGTACCCTAGCAACCGCATAGCAACACCCTAGCAACCATCCCAGATACCCTAGCAACCGCATAGCAACACCTTAGCAACCACTCAGGGTACCCTAGCAACCGCATAGCAACACCCTAGCAACCATCCCAGATACCCTAGCAACCGCATAGCAACACCTTAGCAACAACTCAGGGTACCCTAGCAACCACATAGCAACACCCTAGCAACCATCCCAGATACCCTAGCAACCGCATAGCAACACCTTAGCAACCACTCAGGGTACCCTAGCAACCGCATAGCAACACCCTAGCAACCATCCCAGGTACCCTAGCAACCGCATAGCAACACCCTAGCAACCACTCCGGGTACCCTAGCAACCGCATAGCAACACCTTAGCAACCACTCCGGGTACCCTAGCAACTGCATAGCAATTATCAAACTTTTTAACTTAACTTAAAATTTAATTTTAAACTCTTTAAACTGGCCAGGCTTTCTCAAGCCAACTTAAAGTTTGTCTTGACGAACTTTTTTATCTAGTTATTATTATTCTTCTGAGACAAAATTATCAACTCTAACTCCTCCTAGAGCTTTAACTCTACAGACTCCAAACTCGGACCAGCTCTTCAGACTGATCTCGCCGGGTGTGCTATATCTTTTCTAACTGATCGGACTTATACTTTTCATAAAACTGAAGATTAAAAATCATAAAAATCCCATAGACTTGCATTGAAAAGCCTCTGCTCATCTGAACATTCCGTGAACTCCAACTGTCAAAAATTCAAATCTAAACACACTGAAGCCCATTAGACTCAATCAGACTAACCTATGTACTATTACTAACCCATTCAAACTCATTCAAACTCATCTATCTATCTATATTCAAACTCTATCTATCTATCTATCTATCTATCTATCTATCTATCTATCTATATTAAAACTAATCTATCTATCTATCTATAATCAAACTCATCTATCTATAATCAAACTCATCTATCTATCTATCTATATTCAAACTCATCTATCTATCTATATTAAAACTAATCTATCTATCTATCTATCTATCTATCTATCTATCTATCTATCTATCTATCTATCTATCTATCTATCTATCTATCAAACTTATCTATCTTTATTAAAACTAATCTATCTATCTATCTATCATCAAACTCATCTATCTATATTACAACTAATCTATTTATCTATCTATCTATCATCATCTAACTCTATCTTTCTTCTGACTATCTATCTATCTATCTATCTATCTATCTATCTATCTATCTATCTATCTATCTATCTATCTATCAAACTCATCTATCTATCTATCTATCTATCTATCTATCTATCTATCTATCTATCTATCTATATTCAAACTCATCTATCTATCTATCTATATTCAAACTCATCTATCTATCTATCTATATTCAAACTCATCTATCTATCTATCTATCTATCTATCTATCTATCTATCTATCTATCTATCTATCTATCTATCTATCTATCTATCTATCTATATTCAAACTCATCTATCTATCTATCTATATTCAAACTCATCTATCTATCTATCTATATTCAAACTCATCTATCTATCTATCTATCTATCTATCTATCTATCTATCTATCTATCTATCTATCTATCTATCTATCTATCTATCTATCTATCTATCTATCTATCTATTCAAACTTATCTATCTATCCTAACAACATGCTAGTCATGCTAAAAATCATGCTAGCAACATGCTAGTCGCATGCTAATCATGCTAAAATCATGCTAGCAACATGCTAATCATGCTAAAATCATGCTAGCAACATGCTAGTCGCATGCTAATCATGCTAAAATCATGCTAGCAACATGCTAATCATGCTAAAATAATGCTAGCAACATGCTAGTCGCATGCTAGCAACATGCTAATCATGCTAAAATCATGCTAGCAACTTGCTAGTCGCATGCTAATCATGCTAGAGACATGCTATCAACATGCTAATCATGCTAATAATCATGCTAACAACATGCTAGTCGCATGCTAATCATGCTAAAATCATGCTAGCAACATGCTAATCATGCTAAAATCATGCTAGCAACATGCTAGTCGCCTGTTAATCATGTTAAAATCATGCTAGCAACATGCTAATCATGCTAAAATCATGTTAACAACATGCTAATCATGCTAAAATCATGCTAGCAACATGCTAGTCGCCTGCTAATCATGCTAAAATCATGCTATGAACATGCTAATCATGCTAAAATCATGCTACCAACATGCTAGTCGCATGCTAATCATGCTAAAATCATGCTAGCAACATGCTAATCATGCTAAAATCATGCTAGCAACTTGCTAGTCGCATGCTAATCATGCTAAAATCATGCTAGCAACATGCTAATCATGCTAAAATCATGCTAGCAACATGCTAGCAACATGCTAGCAACATGCTAATCATGCTAAAATCATGCTAGCAACATGCTAATCATGCTAAAATCATGCTAGCAACATGCTAATCATGCTAAAATCATGCTAGCAACTTGCTAGTCGCATGCTAATCATGCTAAAATCATGCTAGCAACATGCTAATCATGCTAAAATCATGCTAGCAACATGCTAGTCGCATGCTAGCAACATGCTAATCATGCTAAAATCATGCTAGCAACATGCTAGTCATGCTAAAAATCATGCTAGCAACATGCTAGTCACATGCTAATCATGCTAAAATCATGCTAGCAACATGCTAATCATGCTAAAATCATGCTAGCAACATGCTAATCATGCTAAAATCATGCTAGCAACATGCTAGTCGCATGCTAATCATGCTAAAATCATGCTAGCAACATGCTAATCATGCTAAAATCATGCTAGCAACATGCTATTCATGCTAAAATCATGCTAGCAACATGCTAGTCGCATGCTAATCATGCTAAAATCATGCTAGCAACATGCTAGTCATGCTAAAATCATGCTAGCAACATGCTAGTCATGCTAAAAATCATGCTAGCAACATGCTAGTCGCATGCTAATCATGCTAAAATCATGCTAGCAACATGCTAATCATGCTAAAATCATGCTAGCAACATGCTAGTCATGCTAAAAATCATGCTAGCAACATGCTAGTCGCATGCTAATCATGCTAAAATCATGCTAGCAACATGCTAATCATGCTAAAATCATGCTAGCAACATGCTAATCATGCTAAAATCATGCTAGCAACATGCTAGTCGCATGCTAGTCATGCTAGAGACATGCTAGCAACATGCTAATCATGCTAAAATCATGCTAGCAACATGCTAGTCGCATGCTAATCATGCTAAAATCATGCTAGCAACATGCTAATCATGCTAAAATCATGCTAGCAACATGCTAGTCGCATGCTAATCATGCTAAAATCATGCTAGCAACATGCTAATCATGCTAAAATCATGCTAGCAACATGTTAGTCGCATGCTAATCATGCTAAAATCATGCTAGCAACATGTTAGTCGAATGCTAATCATGCTAAAATCATGCTAGCAACATGCTAGTCGCTAGTCGCATGCTAATCATGCTAAAATCATGCTAGCAACATGGTAATGTTAGATGTTTATCTCTCTATCCATCTATATTAAAACTAATCTATCTATCTATCTATCTATCTTCAAACACTATCTTCAAACTCTATCTATCTACCTATCTATCTTCAAACTATATCTATCTATCTATCTATATTCAAACTCTATCTATCTATCTATCTTCAAACTCTATCTATCTATCTATCTCAGACTGAAAACCGTCAAACTTAAAACTTTTTAAACTTCTTAAACTTTTCAAACTTTTCAAACTTTTCAGACTTTCTGGTCAGGCTTTCTCAAGCCAACTTAAAGTTTGTCTTGACGAACTTTTTTATCTAGTTATTATTATTATTCTTCTGAGCCAAATTTTAAACACTATCTCCTCCTAGAGCTTTCAAGCTAGAACCACCAAACTCGGGTCAGACCTTCAGACTGGTCTGACTCGGGTTGCTATATCTTTTCTAATTGATTCTGCTTATGGTTTTCGTAAACCAGACTACCAAAACCACCTTAAATCCCATAGACTTTCATTGCGGGGGTACAAACTTTTGAAAAATAAGGCTTATAATATATTTAAGCTGTCTACTACCAGGGCAAACCTTAAAAACTCTCTACTTAGAATACAGCTAAAACCAGCCTAAGCTGATCAGTTTTTTTGGCTAGTCTCCCAAACTGGTTTTTAAGTGGTTTTGACCACTCTCACGCTGGTCTTAGCTGGGTTTTAGCTGGTTTTTACTGAATCCACTGTTTTTAGCTGGTTTTTGCCAGATTCGCATAGAAACATGCTAACAACATGCTAGTTACTCACTAATCAGACTAGAAACATACTTCTAACAAGTTTTAAAGTGGTTTTGGCCACTGTCACGCTGGCCTTAGCTGGTCTTAGCTGGTTTTAGGTGGTTTTCTTTACTGAATCAACTGGTTTTAGCTAGATTATCATAGAAACATGTTAATACCATGTTAGTAACTTGCTAATCAGACTAGAAACATACTTCTAACATGGTTTAAAGTGGTTTTGGCCACTGTCAAGCTGGCTTTAGCTGGTCTTAGCTGGTTTAAGGTGGTTTTCTTTACTGAATCAACTGGTTTTAGCTAGATTATCACAAAAACATATTAACAACATGTTAGTAATTTGCTAATCAGTCTAGAAACATACTTCTAACATGGTTTAAAGTGGTTTTGGCCACTGTCAAGCTGGCTTTAGCTGGTCTTAGCTGGTTTAAGGTGGTTTTCTTTACTGAATCAACTGGTTTTAGCTAGATTATCATAGAAACATGTTAACAACATGTTAGTAACTTGATAATCAGACTAGAAACATACTTCTAACATGGTTTAAAGTGGTTTTGGCCACTGTCAAGCTGGCTTTAGCTGGTCTTAGCTGGTTTTAGGTGGTTTTCTTTACTGAATCAACTGGTTTTAACTAGATTATCATAGAAACATGTTAATAACATGCTAGTAACTTGCTAATCAGACTAGAAACATACTTCTAACATGGTTTAAAGTGGTTTTGGCCACTGTCAAGCTGGTCTTAGCTGGTTTCTAACTGAATCAACTGGTTTTAGCTCGATTATCATAGAAACATGTTAGTCACTTGCTAGCCATGCTAGCCACATGCTAGTCACATTTTAATCATGCTAGCAACATGCTAATTGTATACTAATCATTCTAAAAACATGCTAGAGACATACTAGCAACATGCTAATCATGCTACAAACATGCTAACGACATGCTAGTCACTTGCTAATCATGTTAATAAACTGCTAGCAACATGAAAATCATGCTAGAGACATGCTAGCCACATGCTAATCATGCTACTAAAATGTTAACAACATGCTAATCATGCTACAAACATGCTAGCAACATGCTAATCATGCTAGCAAAATGTTAGCGACATGCTAGCAACATGCTAATCATGCTAGAAACATGCTAACAACATGCTAGAGACATGCTAGCCACATGGTAATCATGCTAGAAACATGTTAGCAACATGCTAATCATGCTACAAACATGCTAGCAACATGCTAATCATGCTAGCAAAATGTTAGCGACATGCTAGCAACATGCTAATCATGCTAGAAACATGCTAACAACATGCTAGAGACATGCTAGCCACATGCTAATCATGCTAGAAACATGTTAGCAACATGCTAATCATGCTACAAACATGCTAGCAACATGCTAATCATGCTAGCAAAATGTTAGCGACATGCTAGCAACATGCTAATCATGCTAGAAACATGCTAACAACATGCTAGAGACATGCTAGCCACATGCTAATCATGCTAGAAACATGTTAGCAACATGCTAATCATGCTACAAACATGCTAGCAACATGCTAATCATGCTAGCAAAATGTTAGCGACATGCTAGCAACATGCTAATCATGCTAGAAACATGCTAACAACATGCTAACCACATGCTAATCATGCTAGAAACATGCTAACAACATGCTAATCATGCTAGAAACATGCTAGCAACATGCTAACAACATGCTAATCATGCTAGCAAAATGTTAGCGACATGCTAGCAACATGCTAATCATGCTAGAAACATGCTAACAACATGCTAGAGACATGCTAGCCACATGCTAATCATGCTAGAAACATGTTAGCAACATGCTAATCATGCTACAAACATGCTAGCAACATGCTAATCATGCTAGCAAAATGTTAGCGACATGCTAGCAACATGCTAATCATGCTAGAAACATGCTAACAACATGCTAACCACATGCTAATCATGCTAGAAACATGCTAGCAACATGCTAATCATGCTAGAAACATGCTAGCAACATGCTAATCATGCTAGCAAAATGTTAGTTACATGCTAACAACATGCTAATCATGCTACAAAAATGCTACAAACATGCTAGCAACATGCTAATCATCCTAGAAACATGTTCGCAAAATGCTAATAATGCTACAAAAATGCTAGCGACATGCTAGCAACATGCTAATCATGCTAGAAACATGCTAACAACATGCTAACCACATGCTAATCATGCTAGAAACATGCTAGCAAAATGCTAATCATGCTAGAAACATGCTAGCAACATGCTAATCATGCTAGAAACATGCTAACAACATGCTAACCACATGCTAATCATGCTAGAAACATGCTAGCAAACATGCTAATCATGCTAGAAACATGCTAGCAACATGCTAATCATGCTAGCAAAATGTTAGTTACATGCTAACAACATGCTAATCATGCTACAAAAATGCTAGCAACATGCTAGCAACATGCTAATCATACTAGAAACATGTTAGCAAAATGCTAATAATGCTACAAACATGCTAGCGACATGCTAGCAACATGCTAATCATGCTACAAACATATTAGCAACATGCTAATAATGCTAACAAAATGCTAGCGAAATGTTAACAACATGCTAATCATTCTACAAACATGCTAGTGGAATGCTAGCAACATGCTAATCATGCTAGCAAAATGCTAGCAAAATGCTAATCATGCTACAAACATGCTAACGACATGCTAGTCACTTGCTAATCATGTTAATAAAATGCTAGCAACATGAAAATCATGGTAGAGACATGCTAGCCACATGCTAATCATGCTACTAAAATGTTAATAACATGCTAATCATGCTACAAACATGCTAGCAACATGCTAATCATGCTAGCAAAATGTTAGCGACATACTAGCAACATGCTAATCATGCTAGAGACATGTTAGCAACATTCTAATCATGCTACAAACATGCTAGCAACATGCTAATCATGCTAGCAAAATGTTAGTGACATGCTAGCAACATGCTAATCATGCTAGAAACATGCTAGTCACATGCTAGAAACATGCTAGCAAAATGCTAATCATGCTAAAATCATGCTCTCAACATGCTAGAAACATGTTAACAACTTTGCTAATCATGCTAACGACATGGTAGTCACTTGCTTATAATGCTAATAATATGTTAATCACTTTCTTTTTTAAACTTCTTAACTTTTCAAACTTTTACATTTTTAAAACTTTTTAAGCTTTTCAAACTTTCTACATTTTTCTAACTTTCTGGCCAGGCTTTTTCAAGCCAACTTAAAGTTTGAAAACAAACTTTATTATCTAGTTATTATTGATAGATTTTTTTTTTTACTTAATACTAATGGAATTGAAAATCTAATTTAGAAATTTTATAAATAGGAATCTTATTTAGACCCATTTAAACATAAACATAAACTAAAAAAAGATTAGTTACTAAGACATTTGTATAATTTTTTTCTACATTCAGTCATGTAGAATGCATCATGGTCTTAACTGCATTTTATGTAGACACTTTTATTTTATTTAAGTGACTTATGGTACACTATTAATAAGGCAGGACAGTCTTCTTGAAACTTCTGGGGTAAATGCCTTTTCCAAGGGCACAGTAGCACTCACACAGCATGACACTCCATCAGCATTGTAAGCAACTGATGCTATGTAACGTTTATTATATGTCGTGCAACATCACTTGTGTAAAACAGATCCTTGTTCCTTATTTAATGGTTTGAATCTGACCTGAGCATTTCTTTTTGCTGTTTCAGTAGCCCTGCTTAAAGGGTTATATCCACAAGACATGCCATTTTTGCACATTGATTTAATTTTGAGTATTTGTCATCTGCATTTGCACTTTGACTCTTCTCCGTACGATCTGAATATTCAGTCATAACTAGAAATCAAAGACCGATATCATCCTAAAATTGTTGTATATCTCCCATCAGCTGAAGAAAGAGGCGCGTTCCATCTATGACAGTTTTCTTTCTGAAAGCTCTCTGCATGCGGTTAATATTGACGATACGGCCCAGATGGAAGAGAGCGCCTTGGAGACACCTACACCCAACATGTTCGATAAAGCACAGGCACAGGTACACGCCAGGGGTGGGTGGTATGACAAAAATGACATGCCAATACTGTCATATAAAATTACCCAACATAGTCAGTTTTTTTTTTTTGCTGTAAATTTTATAAGGAAAAGATATTTAGAGACCAGAAATTGTGTAAAGTTTGGCACTGCAACTACTTCACTTAAGTTCCGACAATGGAAATCGTTTTTTTATTGTAACTGTGGTTTAATTTTTTCCTCTGCCATAGATCTTCAAGCTGATGAAAATGGACAGCTACACGAGGTTTGTCCGCTCTACGCTGTACCAGAACTGCATGCTGGCTTGTGTGGAGGGTCGTCCTCTTCCCAACATTGGAACCCCAGAGCCCAAAAGCAAAATGCATAAAAAGAGTGCAACGCCACCTAGTAACAGAAAGGTAACACATTTAAAATCCATTCTAGACATGAAGTTATTTACCTAAAGTTTGGGATGGTTTGGTTTTTAGATATATTTTAAAGTCATTCCTGTGTCACAAGGCCTATCCCATATGGAGTCAGTCTGTTGACTAAAGGCAAAAGGTTTGAGACTTACTCTTACCTAGAGCTGACAATAAGTCAAAACGGATCATAAAAACTAGGGTTTCATGATAAATCGCATGCGATATTTAATGCACATCTCGTCAGTAAAGCTGGTCCTGTTATCAGCGGTAAATTTCCATCACCTGCGCGCTTTCATATGGAGCAGCATTTACTACACAAAGCCGTTGCTTACTGACAAAACCACAATCATATTTTGCACGTTTCGCACAGCTTGTCAGTGAACAACGGTGTAGTAAATGCTGCTCCATGTGGAAGCGCACAGGTGATAATAATTTACTGTGCAGCTGCAGCCCTAATAAAATCTGAAACAAGGTAACAGTCATACACTAGTTCAGTCTGTTCAAATGTAATAACTACTAATTGTTTTAGACATAATACTGTGAAATATACAGTTCAGCTCTTAAAATGTATTTCTACACTACCATTCAAAAGTATATTTAAAATAACTGTTGTCTGTGTGTGTGTGTGTGTGTGTATTGTTGTGATGCAAAGATGAATTTCAGCATCATTACTCCAGTTTTCAGTGTCACATGAATCATGATCCTTCAGAGATCATTAATATGCTGATTTGCTGCTAAATAATTTCTTATTATTATCAGTGTTGAAAACGGTTGTGCTGCTTAATATTTTTGTGGAAACATTACACATTTCTGATTGGTACTGCCTTTATCTTGCCAGAAAAGAACAAAACGGTGCTTAGCAACTTTAATCTCAAAAATGTGCAGGGCTTGATGTTATTACACTGGTTGGCAATACTCAATTAAAATAGAGTGAGCTATTGAGACTAGTACAAACGTACCATCATGGAGTCTAGTTTGCACGAGGAGTTAATCACATCTGCATCTATATGGTAGTTAACCTACATTGAACAGACTAAACCCCAGACTTGAGCTATAAATGCTTCATTTTTCTTGATTCAGATTGTGCTGGATATAAAGTGTTTGTATCTTGAATCAGGGTTGACAGAAGTTGTTTTGTTTTGTTTTCTAACAATGCTTTTTTTTTTCCTATGGTTTGTTGCTTCATAATGTCTATATTGCAAAATATCTGTAGTGCTTTTTCATTATATCGTGTGTTGAGTTTAGTGTGTAGTGTGAAAGCCGTTAATATGGATCCTGAAATGAATCTGGATTGCATATAGTTCAGATGTGAGCAATGGCCTAGTTCTGTGAGAAAGTTATGTCGCTCCATGGTGGAATATGATGCTGTCTCAGTGAGTTAACAAAGTCCTTATGTGTATTACTCTTTGTTTTGGAACAGAGTGTTGAGTTGAAAGTGCCCTCATCAGACAGCAAGACCAACAGGAAGAAGAGGTTAGAGAAGAGAGGCTCATGGGGAGGTACAGTTTGGTTCAGCACTTCTCTATCTGTGCGGTATCTTTGTGGACGACTTTGCAGTGCATGTCACTGTCTCAAAAAGAGTCGCTCCCATGAACATGCACAGTTCTGTAAACTGTGAAAGGGGCGTTTCTGCTGTGATACTTCAATATCAATGTCCACTGTGCCACAGTTAGTTTTGAGTTCGGAAACTTGCAGTATGTTTTTATTGAAGTGTAACATCTCATACGTATGTTTAAATATCACTAACCTTTCGTCTCTCCATTTCATGACCCCTTTAATGTCTCTTTTCTGTTTGCATGGTTTTCTTCTGTGTGGCTTTGAACCTGAACTGTTCCTAATTCAGCTGACCAGTCGTATCAGCATGTGGCGGTGTCTCGTAATGAGTCTCAGATCTCAGTGAAGTCTAACAGCAGTCTGGAGTTAGTCTCTGGATTCGGGCGAGCTGAGGTACCTACATCCAACCAAATATTGCTGCAAGAACGAGATTTTGCATTTCATGAAGGCAGCGCAAGTTTGTGTAAGACTGCAAAAATATAACACTGTATTGAGTATTATAATGACATATATTGCTGGAAAGTATCAAAGGGCTAATCCTCTTTTAAACAGCCAATAACTATCACAACCAAGTAAAAGCATGATTTACTACTTGCTTTTATTAGCTGCCCTTTAACACTCAAATACTGGCTAGAATCTGATCTCTCCTGGAAGCTGCTTCCAAATGCACATAGCTAAGAGCTGATTCATTGTTTTTGTGGACTAAAGCTTGCATACTGTACATCCCTGCAAACAAGATAATAGACTTTAACTAAAAGTCTCAAAACTATAGTAGTTAGTTAAGTAGTTGCAGAAAAATGTTAGAATGAAAAACCGAAAGTGTTACGTTTTAATAGTTTTTGCTCCTCAGTGAAGCGCTCATGTCTTTGTCAGAACGGACGCTGCAGTGTGCCCATCTCTGATCCGGAAGCCTTGAGTTCTGGTTCTCCTACAGCAGATAAGTACTGCTGTGTCTACCTGCCGGACGGGACCGCCAGCCTGGCCCCTGCCAGACCCGGCCTGAGCCTCAGAGACATGCTGAGCAGCCTGTGTGAGAAGAGGGGCTTTCCTCTGAAAGATGTTTTCATCTACCTACTCGGCAAAGATAAGGTCAGTCTGCCAGCCTAAATGAGGGCAACCTATCTGCCTTCACACATTTATCTGTCCAGTGACTTCAGATTATGACTCAGAATCGTTAAAAATGTCAAGCGTTGTTGAGTAACATTTATCCACATCAACTCTGGGCCCACCCCTGGACCCACCGGTGGGTCCAATATTGCATAATCATAATCATTAAAAAAAATCTAGAAGTTGTGCAGCACAAACTTAAAAAAAAAAAAAAAAAAAAAAAAAAAATATATATATATATATATATATATATATATATATATATATATATATATATATATATATATATATATATATATGGTATTGTTTGAAAGCTTAGAACCTCAGAGTCATATTCCTGTTTGGATCACTAACTCCGTGTGGAGCTACTAGCCTCATACGCTATATCAGCTGGTTCATTAGCTTGTTTTCTTCAAAATGAAACCATTTTCACATGTCTATGGGCATGCACCGATGTCCAGATCAAAACATGTGATGCAGTTTTCAGCTTATTAGTTTGGATTGTGTTTGTTAGTCGCGATTTCCGATGAGGTCATCAAGTATTGTGTCATACGTCAGAAAAGCTGAGGTTCTAATAAGCTATCCAGGGACATGTCGATCATGCTTCTAGACAATTCACATCCCGAGATCTCCTTTTGGAAAGTTGAGGAGGCGGGCATGATTTTTTCGCGGCAGTCAGAGATCATCGCAGATGAGTTGCCGTTGAGTTTGGGTTAGTTGGAGAGTTTGGACAGTGTTTTTTTCGAGTAATTGCGAGGTTTGTACAACTGGTTGGAGTGGTTTGTCTTTGGACACTGGCTTCAAGAAAGTTTTTTGTCGGTGTGGATGCTGTCTTGGAGGACCTGGATCATCAGAGTGACACTGAAACTTGCAGTGATGCCAGTTTCGATTCTGTTAGACAAGCTGCCTACAATGCTGGCGAAGATCCTGAATTTGAGTAAGTACACATTTCGAACTTATAAACGTTGTATCTGTGTATTTCATGGACAAATGCATGCAACAATACAAATTATGGATGCACCAGAAATCGAGAAATATCACAACCCATGCACGCGCTGATTCAAATGAGCATGGTTGGTATAGGGCTTGGGCGTCGTGACGTCATTACTTGGCGTGGCTGCCACGTTGACTGCCTCCTTTACTGCCACTCGGACTACTGCGCAGTGTTTAGACATACTCCCTCTCATCCGTGTGTCTTAATTTGATTAATTAAAAATCTATTTTAACCATTTTCAACCGTTGCTGTATTGTGGGGTGTAATAGTGCAACACATAATAGGGGAAAATAAAATGAGAATGGATTAACTTTACACCGCTTTCCTGCTTGGAGGCGCGACTACGGAGACCATAACATCTGAATATTAATTTATATAGCTAAAGTCAACATTGAAAATAAGGGACATTTCTCGAGTTACTCATCCAAAATACGGGAAATTTCAACATTTTTGTTGCAAAAATTCGTAAAACTGCTGCATTAACTAACGTTAAGCGATTTGTGAAGCTAGGTCTAAAGTGACTTTAGTTACAGATTGGCGTGAAATCGTGCTCTCACAACAACCACGCTATCTTAAAAAGCCCAACATCACGCTAAGGTTGCTTTCAAGTAAGAAAATCGATGCTTTAAAAACATCTGTTTCGCTGGAAGGACAAGGAGTAGCAACAGGACAACAACACAGAGACTTGACAGGTCCGATTGGAGGGCTAACGGGATATTTTACAGGAAAATACTAAAACGGGAAGACAGCGGGGAAAGAGCTCAAATACGTGAGAACCCCGGAAAAAATGGGAGGGTTGACAGCTACTAACTACACCTTTGAAACACATTATTAAAAGTCTATGTGTGAATGGTTGTTAGCACTAACGGTTACTAAACTAGCAGCTAGGTAACGTTAGAGCGCAGCTTACCGGATTACTGTATACTGTTTGCCCATGTTCCGGGGTTCTATGATTTGCAGCTGCTGAACCCATCCATTTGTGAACTGTACATGAGACTTCAATGACTTGTAGCTTCGGAACTATTCTGAAGTGTAGGCGCTCACAAAACAAACAAGGTAGCTGAAGATCTCTGTAATGCAAAAGTGCGACAAGAAGTCTCCGGTACTCCACTATTTGTTGGGAATTTCATATGGATCCAAACCGTTAATAGTGCCGATTTTGTCCACATACCGGTCCCTGGCATCCCTATTTAGCGTATCCCTATAAATCCCACAACCTTTTCCCGATTTTGACATCTTTTTTTCTTTCTCCCAACTCTGCTCTTCTCGTTCAACTTGCTGTATGTTTACATTCGCGAAGCTGGCAACATGGCCGCCACGTCCCAGAATGCAATTTGGCGCCCAAGCCCTATTGCTAAGCACGTGCATATTTTTTTGTGCATCACGTAAATGTTTTTGCATGTCTGTTGCATGCATTTTTGGAATGATTTTTTGCAATAATAAAAGAACACAGCCCATGCATATATTCATAAAGGGTACCTGTAAAAGCACATGCATCACTTGCATTGATGCATCATGTGTGCACATATTTGTTCATCAGTTGCATTGGTGTGTGTGTGTGTGTGTGTGTGTGTCAGAAAGCAAGCTTATTTGACCTATGGCATGCCTATGT
Organism: Carassius auratus; assembly: GCF_003368295.1. Taxonomy (NCBI): domain Eukaryota; kingdom Metazoa; phylum Chordata; class Actinopteri; order Cypriniformes; family Cyprinidae; genus Carassius; species Carassius auratus. The sequence goes on along the minus strand of NW_020523936.1, from coordinate 131,579 downwards.
GCATAATTTTTTTTAACTATTCATGAATTGGATTCTACATGTTTCTGTTACATTGATATTTGAATCTGTGCATGCATGAGTGGTGCTCATAAATTTTTGCACATGTATTTGTCTTGTGTGGATATGCAAATATATTATATTCTTGTATCCGTTATATGCATATGTGAATTATTTTTGTGCATGTAATATTAGCATGCGTTTCTGAATCGCAATGTGGATTTATACATTTACATTTATGCATTTACATTGCATTTCAAGGTACACATTTTACATTCTTATCAATTCTCACAAATTTGTTTTGTTTTGCAGTCTGGACAGTGGTGATGAAAGGCAGCCAGATCTGCCATGCACCAGCAGCAAGGAGGTTGTTTGCCCACCTCACACCTCCAAGACCCCCACACCCTCTGTTGGTGATTCTGTGAGGCCACATAGAGCTGGAACTCCCAGCAAGAAAAACAGAGGGAGGTATCATTCTGAACAGGGGACAAAAAGGTCAGCAAGTGCGATTTCAGAGGATGGTGTCACAGAAAGATGGAAGGACTGTAGTGTGGAGGATGAGGTTCCAGCCCTACCAAATTTCCTTTCAAAAAGAAACCCAGGAGCGCAGCTTGTAATGGACATGATCTATTCCCCATTGCAGCTCTTTTAGCTCTTCTTCACAGGCTCTGTGCTGGACACCATTGTGAAGAACACCAACAGCTTTGCACAAATGAGGTTGGAGGCTGGAAAACGTTTCCTTTGGTTGCCTTTGAATGCAGAGGAACTGTATTCTTACATCGCACTTGTCATCTACACGGGGCTCCTCGGTGCAAAAAACATCATTGATTACTGGTCTGGTAGAGAAATATACCACTTACCCTTCCCAAAATCAGTCATGTCCAGGTCCAGGTTTCAGGCCATTTCTTGGAACCTGCATCTTTGCAATCTTGAGGAAAAAGGGGGACTGAATCCTATGACAGACTCTTCAAGATCAAGCCCCTGTACAATGACATCGTCTCGGCATGCAAAACCTATTTCCATCCAGACAGACAGCTAGCAGTGGACGAGAGGATGGTGGTTTCAAGGGCGCGAATCGGCATCAAGCAATACATGAAAGACAAGCCAACCTAGTGGGGCTACAAACTCTACGTGCTGGCTGATTCTGCCTGTGGCTACACATGGAACTTCTTCGTCTATGAAGGCAAATCTTCTCCGGCCAATGTAAAAGGGCTCAGTTATGATTCTGTCATGCAGCTCCTGGATCTGTCACTTCTTGGCAAAGGCTACCAGCTTTTTATGGACAATTTCTACTCGAGCCCATGCCTTTTTATGGACTTGCTCTCTAAGAAGACTCTGGCATGTGGCACAATACGCACCAACCGGCAGGGCTTCCCCGAAACCGAGGCAAATGACATCAGCCGCAGAGCCCAAAGGGGAACCATTCAATGGCTCCGAGACGGGAAACTTCTCTTTGTTAAGTGGATGGACACACGAGAGGTGACCATGTGTTCGACAATGCACAAGGCATATGAAGGTGATGAGGTCCTCAGGCGTGTCAGGAATCCAGAGGGTGTATGGGAAAGGCACAGAGTCCCGATTTCAGCGGCAGTGAAAGACTATAATAAACATATGGGACGTGTGGACCTGTCAGATGCCCTCATTGGGTATTATAATGTCCTACACAAAACGTCGAAATGGTACAAGGCTTTTTTTTCCCATTTTGTAGACATTGCAGTGGGAAACAGTTTCATTCTTTACCAGCACCTCTGCAAATCTCAGAACAAAAGTCCTCTCAGCTAGAAGGAGTTTAGAGAGAGACTTGTGTCTGAGCTGGCCACATAGTCCAGCACTTTCAGATGCCCCAGAGCCATCTGCATCCACATCTCATGCCCCAGAGCCGTCCACAATGTTTTCCAGAGTACTTTGGGTCCGATGCCGCAAGTGGGAGGAGAGTTTGTGCTTTGTGCAAACTTTCAGGCCTCAAAGTAAAGACTCCTATGTACTATATAAAGTGCAATGTACCCTTGTGCTTGGTGCCATCTAGAAACTGTTTTAGAAAATGGCACACTGATGGACACTCTAAATAATGTCTTGTCGTTTCATCAATGGTTGCAATCCAACCAAACAAACAAAAAACTACAAGTTGCGCTTGTTTTTTCTTCTTCTTTCTTCTATAGTAACTTGTTGACTTTTTATAGTTACTATATGCTGTATATAGTTATTTTATATCTTAGATTTGTATATTGTTTTTGCACATTTCTCTAAAACATTTAATTTATTTTGTTGAAGTTTATTATCTTTGTGTACAATAAAATACAAGAACTGTTACATTCTCATACCTCACTCATTTTTCCTTCTTTCAGTTAAATCTAAATTATTTTTCTTTAGAAGGTGATATCAAGAAGATTCTTTTTGTCCCCGTTTACTGCCACATAGAGGATTCAAAAGAAACCTTCCGCAGTGAAATGCACCAAACAGGTCCTAAGTTACAGACCTTCAAATAAAAACTGGATTTAAAAAATCAATCAAAATCTGACTTTTTATCCTTGTTTATCTTGAAAGTTTTAATAAATACAGTAAAATATATGCAATATTCCACCACTGTGTTAAAATTCTATTATTAAGTGACCGTAGTGTCATTATTCAATGTTTCATTATTCGGTTAATCTATTGTTTTAGTTTAGTTCAATAATTGTGCAAAGCATTTTCACATACTTTCTCTATGTCTGTTATATACTATTTTTTTTATTCCATTGCTGTAAAAACGGTCTAATTAATTTTTTGCTAGATCATTTTCTGCCCTCTTTCTGACTCCGAATTAGCAAAAACATCCTGTGTAAGACAACATTATGTAAGTGAGCCATGCTGTGATTGGCTAACTGCTTTACACGTGAAATGAGCTGTAACTCTGAACTTTCAGAATACTCACAGAAGGGATATTTTTAATTGTTTTATTCATATTTTTAATTAGTTTTCATTTTGATTCTTTATTTTTTAATTTGAAAGTTTTTTTTACATATAAATCTATGCCATTTTTATTTCACTTTCACTTATTAGAGAGTCAAGAAGCTAAATAAAATAAGTTTTGCATCAGGTTTAAAAAAACAACATCATTTTTATCAGTTAAAGTTTATTTTATTTAAATAGTTTTATGGTTTTTGTATTATGTAACTATAATGACATGCGATTGTTTTCAATGTTTATTTATTTATTTATTTTTGGCAAATGGCCACAGCTGAAACACTCTTAAAATATTTCTTCACGTAAAGGTACAACTCTTTTTGGCTGTATTGGCAAATTAATACATTTCATTATTATATTATGTTACAGTATATTTGTCTTCTGAGCTTTTGAATGCACCAGTGTTAAGAGAATATTCATATGTTTTTTTATTGTTATTTTTTATACCTTCGTATCTGTGTGGATAATGAATAATGTGTCTGTTTCTCGATAGCCTCTTTCTCTGGATCAGGACAGCTCTGTTTTTGGAGATCAGCAGCTCCGTTTGGAGCTCAGAGTTACATTTGCGTGAGTCACACTTACTGAACACACACAGATCATAGAAGATCTCATAAAAACAATAGTTTAAAATAAACATTAAATCACAAAAATACCTCGTTAACATTAGGGCTACACCATTGTAATGATAATAGCATCAGCTAATAACAATACCAAATGGTTGTCTCTGTAAACATTTATTTTATTTCTATATTTTAGTTACCTATAACAGCCCTGGTGCTCAGATATGTTGACAGGTTTGTTTGTGTGCAGGTTAGATATTGTGTTTTCAGAAAGAACTTTAGGAATCGTCGCAAAGTCTAGCAAGAATTTGGGTGATGCGCTGTCTGCTGTCCTACAGAAACACCAGCTACGACCTCAGGATGTGCAGGTTACTCTGGTGTGTTTATCCCACATGTCAAAAGGATGTGAGACATGGTGAACAGTGAGAGATTTGTGAATGTACGGAGTATATGAAATTCATATTTTTCTTATTCCAGAGTGGCTCGAATGAACCTCTAAACATGAGCACAGATGTGTTTCGTCTAGCAGGAAAAACGGTGCGTTTGGACAAAGTTAAAGGTGCGTTATTCGCAAAAGGCAGTTAAAAGTTTTGGAGAGAAATGTAAAATTAGGCACAATTTATATTGATCTACAAAATATTTATTTCATGTATTTAAGAATAAAATTAAACTTAAATAGAAATAAGTGTGTGTGTATGTATGTGTATGTGTATATATATATATACATATATATATATATATATATATATATATATATATATATATATATATATATATATATATATTATTATTTTTTTTTTTTTTTTTTTTTTATAAAAACGTCTTATTAAATAATTTATTAAAAAATATTTGATGTTTTTTAGGTAATTTTATTTAAATAATTATAATTGCACTTATCTATCATTTTATTTTATGTATATTTGTGTATGTGCATTATCAGGCAAAAGTTTAGAATGCATTTGGTCTGTAGACTGATATAAGCTGTGCCTAATTTTGAATTTAGCTGCGAAACTATAATAGAAGTTAAATAAATAAATAGATAAGTTGGAACAGAACAAACTGTAGAGTGTGTTAAATACATAAAGATTCTAGTATCTTCCTGCCCGGATTTAAATCAATATCTCTGAGTTTAGTTATGCAAACCGCTTGTGATTTTCTTTCTTTCTGTCTCTCTCGTGTCAACTTGTGTTAGGCTTTTTGTAATTTCCTGTCACAGTGTTTTTGCCCAGCACAAATGAAACCTCCCCACCCCAGGGGTTATCGCGGGCTTTAGAGAAGAATTTTAAAGCTAATTTTCTCGCTGTAGCTCTTCAGATGGAGCGGAGAGGGCTGGAGGGACCACCACATTACACCAGACTTTAAAAATAGGATTATGGGGGAGGTGTTAACTGACATGAGATCTAGCTTCTCTCTTTTCAGTGATCTCATTTCCTCACAAATCAGACTGTTTAATGGTGTGCATCTCTGTGTTTTAGCTGGTTTGGAGACTCAAGCTACTTCACCAACACCCAAAGCAAATTCAAGAACCAGAAAACACCAAGACATGGACAGTAATGCAGAAGTCTTACATTATAGTGTATAATAACATCCTAATTATGCAACCTTCACCAATGTCAAAGCCAGAAAAATACACATTATGTGTGATCTCCTGTGAAAACCACCTTGTGTTTTCAAAAGAAGAATGCATACTGTGCTTTTACATGCAACAAGTGCACTGCATGGAATACTGTATCCCACAATGCAGTGCTCCCAAGATTTATTTTACTACTAGTACTACTAATTTAAATTACATTTTGTTTTTGTATTTCTAATTTTTATTTTAGTTTTTACCGTTTGTTCCCTTTCAGTCAGTCACTCTCAATGTCACGTTGGTGACCAATCTACTTTGAGTGTAAATTAAACAAGCCAATGCACATTGGCATGCAATTATTGAATTCAGCTGCAGCACTAAAAGAGCCTTTCCCTGAAAGAGCCATTTCTCTAAAAGAGCTTCAAGTCTGCATCTTTGTAAAGATGAAAGACCATCTTTTTAAAGATGCTGTTTCATCCGTGCATTTCTGGATTCGGTCATTACCTGGCTCCGTTTCCTTGAGAAAAGGGTTGGGCAGAGATCCGTTGCCTCTGCAGTACTTCCAGCAGTAGCACAGGTGGTTTGTGTATTACAGTGGTAGCAAACCACTCAGGGAACCTGACCGAATGTCAAACACTGCAGTGGAGGGAGAGCACTCTGAGAAAGATTCAGCTGATACCCTCCAAGACTGTGGCAATGACTGAATCGGATTCAGAGATGACAGCTATGCTTTTTTCTCAAGGTAGGGCTCAAGTAGAAACTTACACCGCATCCCGAGCCTTCGAGGTTGGATGATTGGTTTCTCGGGGTGGCTTGCACTGGTTCTCAGTGCCGTGCCCCGGTGCCTTTCTTCCCGGAAGGGCATGAGGAGCTCACCAGGTCATGCACGGCACCTTTTACTGCTGGAAACCCCGCAGTCAGATCTTATGTTTCTCCAGGCTGGAGTGCCCCCTGGAAAAGGTCTCCATGCATGTTGTGGTTTACACAGATGCCTTCGCCATCGGCTGTGGGGCCATGTACAATGGGCACGCAGTGTCTGGGGTATGGACAGGCCCCCATCTACACTGGTATATCAATTGCCTAGAGTTATTAGTGCACCTTGCCTTTCTCAAAGGGCTCTTGCGAGGCACAACATCGGGTTCCGATCGGACAACATCACAACCGACAAGGTGGTTTGCACTCCTGCCGCATGTTGCAACTCGCCCGCCACCTCTTCCTTTGGAGTCGGAAAGAGTTCTGAGGTCACTTCATGCTATTCACATTCCAGGCCTCTTTAACCATATGGCCAGTGAGCATTCTCGAGCTACGCTCCCGGGAGAATGGCAACTCCATCCCTGGATGGTACAGCTGATTTGGAGACGTTTTGGAGTCGCTCCGGTAGACCGGTTTGCCTCTTCAGAAACCTCTCACTGACAGCTTTTCTATTCCCTGACCAAGGGAACACTCTGCACGGCCACGGGGCCTGCACAAGTATGCGTTTCCCCCAGTGAGCCTTCTCGCACAAAAGCTGTGTAAGGTCAGAGAGGACGAGGAGCAGGTCTTGCTTGTGGCGCTGTGTTCATCCAGTTTGACCTGGTTCCCTGATCCTAGTGCACCTCACGACAGCCCCTTCCTGGCAGATTCCTCTGAGGAAGGATCTACTACTTCAAAGACGGGGCACCATGGGGCATTTGCGTTCAGACCTCTGTAAACTTCATGTCTGGTTCCTAGATGGGACACAGAGGTTCTTGGTGACCTACCTCAAGAGGTAGTGGACACCAACACTTCGGCAAGAGCACAGTCTATGAGACATGCTTACACCTTGAAGTGGATCCTTTACGTCAAGTGGAGGGATTCTCGTCGAGAAGACCCGCGAAGATGCACGATCAGGGTACTGATTTCCTTTTAGCAGCTAGTGCTCCTTCGAGAAGGACGGGGCTTCCACAGCGTCCTTGTTCCAAGTGGAACAGGTACGTTTTTTCCCCAGTGTTATCTCACTGAGAAACAATCTAATTGAGTGAATGGACTACTTTTCTCGAGCCCGGCCTACACCAAAAAGGGGTGCAGACAGGGCACTGGAAGGGGTAGCATCCATGGCGTTTTGGTAGAGGATCCCAATTCGTTGGTCACCAACATAACATTGAGAGTGACCGATTGAAAGGGAACGTCTCTATTACATATGCTTTGTAGGCGTCAGATCCTGTCTCCATGGCTGTTGTACTACCGCTGAGTGGCTGGGTCACCGGCTCGGCTGCTCAGCGAAAAGCTGGTATGCATTGCATCTGCTGCCTTTTTATGCTCACACTGTGATGAGCTGCAGCTTTATACAATAATTGCCCATGCCTATGTACAGTGGGTCATTAAGTTCCTTTTTAATTTTTATTAATATTTACATTTTATTACTTTTATTTTGAAGTTATTTGTTATTATTATTTTAAAATGTATTTGTTTTATTATAAGGCATACTGCATAATAGTCAGTGTACTACAAAGAATACACTAAGCCGTAGCTTGAATTCTCTTATGAATATGACCCTATTTATCTGCATATCCAATCCATTGGACTGTTTTCTTTCAGATCTCGTTGAGCTGCTGAACCGTGCCCAGTGTAGTCGTGCGGATGACCAGCGTGGTTTACTCACCAAAGACCAGCTGGAAATACCACAGTTCCTGCAGATGGAAACACAGAATGAAAAGCAGACTTCCTGTGACCAGACACAGGAAGAGGATTGTTTCCTTTGACCAGAGAACCATTCAAGCACTATTCAAGCAACGTAAGACTCAAATCAAGATTTAGCTGTATGGCAGACTGGAGGAGAGAAACTCTGATAAGGTTATGGCAAGTGTGTGTATGTATGGACGAGTGTGTTGAGATTTCTTAAGCTGGAAGTGATTTGAGACATGTGTATAGATTGTATATTATAGACACTGCCATGGAGGGCTCTTAGAAATACCATCAATTAAATAATGCAGAATTATGGGAAATTTCCTTAAAAAAAAAAGATCAAGCTACATTTGCCTACTAAAACAATTGTATTTATTTTCATATCAGATTATATTGTGTGCAAAACAAGTGTGCTCTTATTTATTAGGACATATTTGGCAGGGGAACATATATATATATATATTGTCTTTCGTTCATGGTGAGTTTTAATTTCTGGTTAAAAAAGGTTTCATGTGAGCTGGTGTGGAAAATTGCACTGTGTGGCTTGTGTAATTTTATGCACTTCAATAGACAATCTGATATGAAGTGAGACAAGCAAGGTTATATTTAGTTTTTAAGGAAATAATTTATTTTGAATTTCATAAATTAAGTGTAATTTCCTAACTTTCCAAAACTATGACTTTTTTTTCCTTTTAGATCATTAATTTAAATTATTTATGTAATATTTGGTCAGTGCTGCTCTTTTCTGTAAAATTAAAGCATATTGGACACTTGGAATTTTCAATTTCCAATGGTTGAGGAATAAAAAAAGTTAATTGAGACTCAATTATGACCTTTCTTAGAATTTCAAGTTTAAATTTCACTATTCTGACTTTCTTGCAATGGGAGTAAAAGAAATTATAATAATTGCAAGTTTCTATCTCACAATTAAGACTTCTCAAAATTGTGAGATATATGCTCAGAATTCTGACTCTTGCAGTTGTCTTTTTATCTTGCAATTGCGGAATAAAAAATAAAGGTAATTGTAACTTTATCTCACAATTCAGACTCTTTTTCTCACATTTGCGAGTTTACATCTCACAGGTTGAACATATCTTTTTTTTTTCACTTATCACACTTTTTATCTTGCAAATCTGACTTTATATCTTGTGAGAGTCCAATTACCTAAAACAAGAGTGAACAAGCTTCCGTTTTCCAGGTTTTCTCAAGGCATTAATGCTTTCACTGAATGAGAAAAGAGCAGTGTGAACCTTCCAAATATTTCCTTTTTTCATACAAAAGAAAGTAAATGATTGATTTTTTTTAAATACATATCAACTGTGATTGAATCATGTAGTCATTTCAACTTTAGCAATGAATGTGACTTTTTTGCCGTGTTTTTTTTTTTTTTTTTTTTTTTTTTGTAGAACGTGCCACTTCCTCTCTGATGTGATTGTCTAGGATGTGTTTTGTGTGTCTCAAAAACAGCTGATCAGTCCAGCGTTACTGTGTTGTCATTAACTAAAACTATTAAAAATAATTTTTGATAAAATATATTTTGATGACAAAAAATGTAAACATTAGACGATAGTTAAAAGAAAATTTGAAATGCTGAACTAAAATGTTTAAGCAAGTTTCTAAAATTGAAGTAAAAAAAAAAATGAATGGAAAAATAACCAATTTGACAAAAGCATGACAAAATTATTAAAAACTTTTACAAATTTTCAAACAAATTTATGCTAATTATAATGTGCTTGCTTTATTTGTTTTAAAATAAAAATGTATTTATTTGTGTGTGTGTGTGTGTGTGTGTGTGTATTTGTGTGTATAGAGAGAGAGAGAGAGAGAGAGAGAGAGAATGAAAAAAGAAACTAATAGAAAAATGAATGGGGAAAAATACTGTCAAGTTCTTGAGGAAAATCAAGTAAATACAGCTGGACAAAACAAAAAATGTGTCCGTCTTCATTTCAGGGTGCAAAGCAACAAAATGCAATTATTTTAAAGAGAGGTGATTCTTTTCTTTAATCACTGTATGTGTATATATGTGTATAAATATGATTTATTTCTTTAGTTTTTTTTTTTTTTATCCTCGTATGCTTGACTTTATCCCTAAAGGTATACAAAACATGTAGTCTCCCATTTGCTTTAAGCATCATTGTCCCTCACTGCTCTTGATTACTCGCCTAACATTTGATTCATTTTACATCATTATACTATTATTATTATTTAATCCTGATACTTTATTTTGACGTTTTAATCAGAACCATTGATTTGAATAATTAAAAGGCCACTTTGCCATTAAATATTGACAAGAATGTGGTCACCATTTTCTATATATTGTAGGGTTTAGTTGTTTCCAACCCTTCATCTATCTGTCTCATCCTCATCATCCTCCTCATAACAATCATCAGTAGTGTGTGTTTATGACTGGGCTGGTTGCTGTGTTCGCTTGTCTGTAAAATTATGAATGGGCTTTGGGGTGTGTGTGTGTGTGTGTGTGTGTGTGTGTGAGAGAGAGAGAGAGAGAGAGAGAGAGAGAAAGGGAGGGATGGAAAGACCTTATTCTGCACCGTGAAACGAGTAGGATTCAGTCACTGGCTGCTCACCTTCACAGACAGACAAGGAGAAGGGTAAGTCTTTTATCATCTATGCAATACAATCAGATTATTAATAGGAAGGTTTTACTATATTTGCATGAGTATTGTGTAATGAGCTCTTGTCTTTAACATCAGTATGTGTCTGGGTTACACTGGTGTATTTGTATTCAGCAGTTGTTCCAGAGTCACTTAAGGGCAAATCGACTCAAACGGCTCCTTATTCTGATTATTTGTGTTCAGTATGAGTTAAAATGGACAAAATTGGTTTGTTCCCTGACAATCAGAGCCCTGATTCTGATGTCATTATTTTAGACAGCAATTACTTGCTCTTTAGTGTCTATGAAAGAGGATGATGTGTTTATTTCTGTCCTCCCCTCTTTTAATAATTCATTGTGAACAACAAATGAAGGTGTTGGTGTGTTATTAAATATGTACTGCAGGTCTGACTCACAGAAATATCATCACAGCATGAGAATATGACTGACATGACTGGGACTGATGTTAAAGGGACAGTTCACCCAAAAATGATTTTACATTAGCTGTCTTAATTGAATCATAGTTTGAGGTCACAGCGCACCTCACTCTTGTTTCATGTCTTAATCACTTTATTGGTTTTAAGCCTCTTTTTTTTCAGCTTCTGTCTTTTGTAATCTTTAATTATGCAATAGTTATACAATTATACATTTCAATGTTACATGTTGTTTTTAAGCATTTTACAGTTTATTTTTATTATTAATAATAGTTGTAGTGCAAGTAGACTAGTAGTAAGGGAATTATATAAATAACTCTACAAATATAAAGTTATGAAATATGAGAAACATTTTAATTGTTATTGACCCTTTTTAGCATGTTACATTATATTTATATATATATATATATATATATATATATATATATATATATATATATATATAACTGAACACATTATTATGTAATCATAGTACAATTCAATAAGTTCTTCTTTTGTATTTACAGTTTGTGACGAAATACATTTCAAGTTACGTTTTTGTCTTATGTTTTTGAGATTTGATTACTAGTGTTATATAATTGTAGTTTATGTAATCTTTGTTATTGCATGCATATATATATATATATATATATATATATATATATATATATATATATATATATATATATGTTTTAGAGTATAGAGATATTTAAATTTAGATTAATAGGCTAATAATAATAATTTATTCGTATTATATTTTAGAATATACAGTTAAATATAAATAAATAAATAGATAGATTTATTATTTTATATCCTAGAAACACTCGGATGCTAGTGCTATACACTCTAGTGGTATAGCAACCACCTTGAACACCCTAGAAACCACAGCGGCCTCTTGAAAAGCGTGTCCTAGAGAGCTAAAGGGACAAAGACTTGTGCACGGCTCACAGAGCAATGTTAGAATCATGAAGATCATTCAGATATCCACTCATCTGAGAGCTCGCGCGTGCGTCGCTGTAACGCAGTCTCTCTCTGGCTCAGAAACGTCACCTTTAGTGTTGTTGACTCACTGACGTGGATGAATCGATAGGAAGTGTGTCTTCCTCCTCTCAAGCCACAGAGCTCTTCACAGTGACACCAGAACATCGAGGGTTTAACCTCTCACATTCACACTCGTTGCTTTCACTTTAACTTCTCACACGCACACTTTACAGTGTGACAATCGTTGCTTAACAGGTGGTGGGTTGTGAGTGTTTAATGAATACTTGATATATATATACATATCATCTTAAAACATAATTAGGAGATATAGAGTGATAACTGAAATTTATGTACAGTACAGACCAAAAGTTTGGACACACCTTCTCATTCAAAGAGTTTTCTTTATTTTCATGACTTTTCATCACACTGAAGGCATCAAAACTATGAATTAACATGTGTGGAATTATATACATAACAAAAAGGTGTGAAACAACTGAAAATATGTCATATTCTAGGTTCTTCAAGTAGCCATCTTTTGCTTTGATTACTGCTTTGCACACTCTTGGCATTCTCTTGATGAGCTTCAAGAGGTAGTCACCTGAAATGTTCTTCCAACAGTCTTGAAGGAGTTCCCCGAGAGATGCTTAGAACTTGTTGGCCCTTTTGCCTTCTGTCTGCGGTCCAGCTCACCCCTAAACCATCTGGATTGGGTTCAGGTCCGGTGACTGTGGAGGCCAGGCCATCTCTCTACAATTTTCATAGTCATGAAAATAAAGAAAACTCTTTGAATGAGAAGGTGTGTTCAAACTTTTGGTCTGTACTGTAGGCCTAAGTAGTCTATACTATAGACTACTCTTATGAAGATCTTATTGATTTAAACTAAAAGCTGTCAAATTTTAAATTTTCTTAAAATCTTCCCTGAAAATAATACAGACTATTATTTTACAGGCTTTACAGGGTTCACTTGTTGAACGTTGATTGTTTCTCTTTAGACACTGTGGTGCCCTCTAGTGTTAAGGAGACACTAACACTTCAGCTCTATGTACTGTACGTGGGCTACTGTATAATAATCACTTCATTCTCTGTCTTACTGGCAGCTGCTTGGGTAGATTGTGTTTGAGGAGACACTCAGTCTGAGCTCACGGCTAAATCATGGATCAGAAGGTAAGGAAAACCTGATGAGCTTGGAGAAAATGGCTCTTTTGCTGATGTGCTAGTTTTAAAGTGCTGCATTTTCTTTGCGTGTGTGATGCTTCTTTGCAGCCCACTTCACCCCAGAGACATGCGGTGAAAAGCAGGTCAAAGTCTACAGAGGAAGTCCAGCAAGCTAAAAAGGTGGAGACAACCTCTACATCAACAAATGAATGTATAATTGATAGTTGCATACATAAAAATGCACTTCTACTTTCCTTCAGCTGATTTTTTATTTTATTTTTTAATCTGGTGAAGTTAACACTCCAATTGGATGCTCAATTAAATTTTTGCCACTATTTTGGAAGGACAAAATGATTTTTGATATCAGTTCAAAGAGACTCAAAAGTTATTTGAACCTTTGACATGTTTATTGCAGCTATTTGAATAATTAAACATCTGGTTTGATGCATCAGACATTTAAAGGAAAAAATGTTCCCTTGAGTATTGAGGATTATTAACAACAGTGCTGCAAGAACGCTTGTTTATGGACCACTATGCAATGCACTGCCAAGCATTATTTGATTGAATAACTATTTGATTAATGTTAGGCCTTCCACATACCCCAGAAATCACTGCCTGGAGGGTCAGAGCTGGAAAAGGTGAAGGTGAGTGTTGACTTTGTGTGTCATGACTGAATGTTATTATAATGATAGCAAAAAAAAAAAAAAAAAAACTGCTTAAAGATTTGAGAAATAAATGATTCTGACTAGAAAACAAACAAACAAATAATTGATTTAGTTGAAAAATAAATATTTTGCATATGTGCATTTGGCATAAACTTTTTATATATAAATACATTTGCAAATTAAGTTAAATGTAATCTTTCTTTTTTTAGTTAAAATAATTCACTATAATAATTTCTAGCAAATTAGGGCTTTTTATTAAAGGCTATTTCATTAGATTGGAATATAGATTGGATATTAAATATTTTATATAGAACAGAATAATTAATATAAAAATATATCTAGCATGATATAAAACCGTGTGTCTATCTCTTGGTTCTGTATGTTTCAGGAAGGACCAGAAGAAAATGTGACTCCAGCATCATCCACAGAAGAGCTGAAGTGATGCAGCCATTCATCTGTGTTTATCTCACACACAAACACACACATAAAGATAAATGCTTGTTTTTATATATAAACAAGGTTTGATTTAAAGTATTAGCTCTTTCTTTTGTAAGGTGATTTTCAGTACAGCTCAACACACGCAGAAACACGAAACACGTCGACCTGAAGCATGTTAAGTCTGTCTGCGCTGCATCTCTGTACACTGACATGCTGTTTATATAAACTCAGTGCTTTCACTATGAACATCAGGGCATGTGTGCTTTCACATTTAAAGAAGCTCAAGCGAAATTAGATCAGTGGTTTGATTAAAATTGGAACTTTGTGGCTTTTTAGTCTATAGCTTTGAGCTCGTCCATAGATAGAGTGAAAATGCTAATTACTTTTTTTGTGTGTGTGAATAGTATCTTTCTTTTATTACCCAATCATAATTTCTGCACAACCAGCAGATGGTGTCAATGTGTAAATTTTGGCTGTCATATTAATAGTTTTGATGTTTGACATTATAAATCTACAGATACCCTAAGGGACTTGTTGATGGAAAAAATCTGAGATGAAAGAATTACATTGCTTTTGTACTGAATGCGTTTGCATATTGCATTACAAAAGTGACAGAAAGCAAAGTTAGCAAGCGAACATAATCACGATTTGCAATTTTTTCCCTCACATATCAAAATGAGTAAATGCTTTTTTCTATTTGATAAAAACACTTACTGCGGGCTTGTTTCTACAATGGGATGTTTGTAGTACACTCCAGCTCTCATGTTTTTGGGCCCATGTGAGTCAAATAGTGTTAAATACTCATCCGGCGACATATTTATTGGCATCAGCTGAATCACAGAGCTGACATACTGTATGAGTCAGCTTAAGATGTTGTGTAAGTGTTTATAGTACAGTTTAAACCATTTGTGCTAATAAACTTTTGACCACTCATCATGCTAAAGTTCAGTGACTGAGTGAATTTCAGAAACAGGAGTCACTCTCACAGCTGTAAACAAGATACATGAAGACTGTGCAGTCTGTTTAGTGCAAGCAATTTGAGAGCAAAGTAAAATTAAACTACCATCAACAAATGATAAGATGCGTTTTCTGATATTTACTTCCCTCTTAGGTCATCTAGGATGTAGATGAGTTTGTTTCTTAAAGGGGGGGTGAAATGCTATTTCATGCATACTGAGTTTTTTACACTGTTAAAGAGTTGGATTCCCATGCTAAACATGGACAAAGTTTCAAAAACTAAGTTGTACGTTTGAAGCAGTATTTTTGTTCCAGAAATACTCCTTCCGGTTTGTCACAAGTTTCGGAAAGTTTTTTTCGAGTATGGCTCTGTGTGACGTTAGATGGAGCGGAATTTCCTTATATGGGTCCTGAGGGCACTTCTGCCGGAAGAGCGTGCGCTCCCGTAGAGCAGAGCACTGACTGAGAGCACAACAGACTTCACTGATCAGAGCGAGAGAGTCGCGAAATGTCACAAAAGAAGTGTGTTTTTGGTTGCGAGGGCAAGACAACCCTGCACAGATTACCAGTGGATGGAGTTTATTTTTACAGAGCATCGACGGAGTTGTGCAAGTGTTTTTGTTTGTTCCCTGCATTTCGAAGATTCTTGTTTTACAAACAAGGCCCATTTTGACGACGGATTTGCATATCGTTTAATTCTTAAGGATAATGCAGTTCCAATAAAACATGGTCATGATCGTGTGTTGGAACCGCAGGCAGTGAGTAAAACTGCATCAAATATCTCTGTGTTGTTAACTTAGCTATCGGCGCGCAAGCACATCAAGTAAACAACATGTGATGTTGTCATCAAACTGCACTTTGCAAGACTTTTTGGAGTTATGAAGCATGCAGTACTACTCTATAGGTACTCAAGATTAACAGGATATTGAGTGAAAACGAGCATTTCACTCACACCCCCCCCCCCCCACCTAAATACATTTTCTTTGGCTAAGGTTAGTATTACATTGGCTAAGGTTAGTATTGCATACCAGTATTCTGAGGCGCACTGCAACTGCTAGCAAGCATTAGCCAAGTATTTGAATGTTGAGTTACAACCTATCGGCCTGCACCATCTAGAGTTTCACGACAGAACTTTGTATTAATCCACAGGACTCCAGTCCATCAATGATGTGAAGAGTTGAATGTTTGTAAGAAACACTGATCAAGCATTATTTACAGGCAAAAAAAAAAAAAAAACTTCTAAACAAATACGTGTGTGGATTTAGATGTAAGAAGACAACAGGTGATGTACTTGTTCACTTGAGAAAGTATTATTCTGGATTCTGACCAGAAGCGATGGTTTGAATTAAAATGTTTTAAAGGGTTAGTTCACCCAAAAATCCAATTTATGTCATTAATAACTCATGTTGTTCCAAACCCGCCAATGTCAATGTAGTTTAAAACCCGTCAATGCAGCGTCGTGAACGCGTTCACATCAGACCCGGAAGAGAAGACAATGCTGAATAAAGTCGTAATTGTTCTTATTTTTGGACCAAAATGTATTTTCGATGCTTCAAAAAATTCTAACAGACCCTCTAATGTCACATGGACTACTTTGATTATGTTTTTCTTACCTTTCTGGACATGGACAGTATACCTACACACAGTTTCAATGGAGGGACTGAGAGCTCTCGGACTAAATCTAAAATATCTTAAACTGTGTTCTGAAGATGAACGGAGGTCTTACGGGTTTAGAACGAGTCATTAATGACATAATTTTTTGGGTGAACTAACCCTTTAAGGATGGATTTGTTTCTTACAACCATGCATGTTTTCACTTAACAAGATGTTAATTGATGGAGTGGAGTCGTGTGGATTATTGTGATGTTTTTATCAGCTGTTTGGACTCTCATTCTGACGGCACCCATTCACTGCAGAGGATCCATTGGTGAACCAGTGATGTAATGCTAAATGAATTTAAATATGTTATGATGAAGAAACAAACTCAACTAAATTTTGGGTGAATACATTTTTGGCAAATATACATTTTTTGGTGATCTATTCCTTTAAAACACTGCTTTTAAGAAGCCTGTTTGTGCTTCTATGTCAATGCATTAATAACTAGTTGTTCAGTTCAGTTCTTTACACACATATTTAATGAACTAATTTCTCATGACCTGCATTTTTGAAGTAAATTCAGTTTTTAAATATGGTTGCCTGTTCTATAAATAATCAAACTCTGTGTGTACGGTGAATTTGGCCCCAACAATACTAAACACTCTCCAACCCCTTTTTAGACTTGATTATTGAACAAACCACATGACTGACAGCTGATCACTGCCACAAGAGCTAATGCTGAAATCATTCATATTGGCCCAATTTTTATCTTTAGTAACTAATTTCAAGTTTAGTAGTTGTTGTTGTTTCAGCAAACACATTCAACAAAAGTAATTATCATACACAAAAAAACTTGTTTTGTTGCCCTGAGGTAATGGCACTAATGCAAGCTGGCAGAGTCTCAAAAGTTTACCTATGTTGACAAGCTCGAGGAAGCCAGGTAAACTAGAAGAGCTTGAAATAATAAAAAAAGATGTCATTGTTTACTAAGTAACCTTGTCAGGAAGATTGATATACATATGTATATATGTATATATATATATATATTTTTTTTACAATGAGTTTACCAGAGTTTACCAGAGAGAAAGGTCTGGCGGAGAACCAATTTTGATTCAGAAATTAGTAATCAGAAGTTAGTACATTTCACAATTAATTACAAAGAAATGACAGGTCACATTGAACTAAACATGAATTTTTGAATTAGAAATACTGAAATAGTATTTAAAAGTTAAAAAAAAAAGGTACTCCAATAATCTTTGTTTTATACAACTTCTATGGAAACATAGAGAGACATTTGACACATATTAAAATATAAAAACTTTATATTAAAGGCAGATAGCAAACATTCAAAGAGATGTGTGCACTGTAAAAAGAGAGAGAGAGAGATTCTGGCGTCTCACCACAAGATGTCATGATTTTACATTAAAGAGATGCCACAGTGTGAGCAAACAGTCAGATTTGAAACAGAAACGGACAGTTTTCTAATAGAATCTTTAGAACAGTCCATCTGATTAGGATATGTATGTTTAAGTTTAACAACACTGCAGTTTATGAACCACTGACTCCAGCGGCGTCATGCACTCATTATTTTTGAGGGGGCACACAACCACATCGGCACTTTTTTCCTTCTTTTTATTTGAAACATCCCCAAACGCATTAACTATATCATAACATATCTTGATTCTAACCTTTATAGATTATATGATCTGTGATGGTCAAAGTAACCTAATAATGTTATCTATTAGGCTAACTATTCATAAAAACATGTCTGTTTAATTAATTAATAGATATGGTTGACATTCTGTAACATTTTTAATATGACTGAGTTTATATTTAATGTGAATTTAACATGGAAATTTAAAGTTGAATAAAAATATTACAAGTTAAGTTACATTCAATTGTACAGACAAAGAGCAAAGAACATTTTCACTGACAGTCAAGTTCAGGCACTATTAAAAACATCCTTTACAATCACTAAAGCTATATTTACACTACGGAATTACTATCTTACAGATTCGTACAAACATTTGCACTTTGTTTTTTTCTGACAAGAGAAGTCGCCAGAAAGAGGTAGGTATCATCCAGTCAGCGCACGAGTGAAGAAAACACCAGCATATTAGCGATGACTCATCAGAACACCTCTGATTGGTCATTACATTTATATCACCATGTGGGTGTTTTCAAACTGCTGGGTGTTTCTGAATCATGCAATCTAAATGATCCCCCTTACCCAACCCCACCCCTAAACCTCTAACGTCACTATTACATCAACCAATCAGGTATCATGGTGTAAAAACACCTTGATCTCGTAACTCCCATTACTTTCCTGCAGAGACCTATACTTGTTCATAAGCTCAATAGCATTGTGTGTGATTGGTTAATACGCAGTGCTGTATAAACGTGTCTGTATCTGGCTCCTCGCCAGCCAGATTTGAATATAGCTACTGATGATATGCACTGAACGTTATAATAAAGCCAGTGTAATTGTATTAAATATAGAAAATCTTAAGCGCCTATTTTTTGTCTTTTGGAAGCTGCATTCAAAATCCACTTGGCTCAGAAATCTGAGGGGGCACGAATGGGCAAGACGCCTCTGACGGACCTTGCATTTTAGGCCTTTGCTCATTTGACTGTCTATGATCTGACTGAACTCTGACGCCCCATGAGTTAATTAGTTAGAGAAGGTCACCTCGTGATAGGGTTTCCCGTATTAACCTCCTTTACAATGCAGACTGTCAATTTAAGAGCCCCATCAACCACTGTAGATTCAAATAAGGACCCCCTAAACGCTAAAATTCAATGTGACCTTAAGGTTAATCTGTCAATGTTAATAGCTAACGAAGAATGACTTACTGATTGTTGTATTTATTAGTCAGACTCTGTAAATCTTATTGAACCTTTTTGTCTACTGTACTGTACACTTACTTTCAGTCTTTCTATTTAATGAATAATAAAAAATAATAAAAATCACCTTTTACTAACCTCAAACTAAAAACAAACTTACATGAATTAAACTTAAACTGAAATACATAAAAAAAATTCAGCAGTTTATTTCTCATTTTCATTTAACATGAAGTACTAAAATAACTAAAACTGAAAAAAAAACAAAGATGACAAAAACAACAACAAAATAACTACTTCAACTATAACTATATAAAAACTTTAACAAAAAAAAAAAAAACTATGATTAAAATATTATTAAAATAAGTAAATAAATTAGACTAAAACAGAGTGTTTAAATATTCTCTACGATCCACTGAGGAGATAAGGAAACTGTCACATTTCACACTTTTTAAAATAAAAGTTGTAAATAAAATAGATTATCGAAATATGTTTTGCAAGAAAATACTATTGTAGTCTTTCTACTTCAAAATGTCACATTTAATTACATGTTTTACGTGGTGTTTCTTTGTAATTCTGTTTTCAGTGTATATAGTGACCCTAAAACGTATTTGTACACTTTAAAACGTCTCGATTTCATTAACAGACAAGTGACATTTATTATAAGAAAGTACTCTCTGCGCTCTTGTTGTTCTGTGCACGTATGCCTGATTGAGTTCATGCAGTGTTGCGGCAGGCTTGTATTCAATAAAACCATATTTGGCTCTCAGGGTCACAATGGAGAGCCCGGTCCAGTGCTCAGAATGGCATTGCATCAGCCGTCTTGCTATTTTGTCACTTGCTGTGCTCTTGTGCTGGTAAGGGTGAGATTTTAATGCTCCATTTATACAAAAGCAGGTCATTGTGAGAGCACCGGCTCCAAATGCAGAGCACATTCAGTGGCACAGCTGAAAATCGAAAGGATGTCTTTGAGTTTATCATGCATTTGCTGCAAATGTGTGGAATGTACCAGTGTTTAGGCCTTGGTTTATCTTAAAATATACTGTATTTGTTGGGGTAGGGAAACTCAAAGTCTGCTGCTGTGACATACTCTGAAAACAACATGGGTCCTTTGGGTTAAAAACTTATATTTATATAAACGGTCTCATATAAAAACATAAATATAAACATTTTGTTTGGTCATAAGCTGACATGCATGCAAACTAATACAAATTTTAAAAAGGATTTTTTTTTTAAACCTGTAATAAATTATTTCATTTTCTTCAGGATTCATTGATGAATAAGAACTTAAAAAGAACAGGGTTTATTGCAAATATAAATATTTTCTTACAATTTAAATCTGTACTACTATCACTCTTTATCACTCAATTTAACACATCATTGCTGAATAAAAGTAAGAAAAAAAGGTAGTGTAGTGATAAAACATATTTCTATTTTAAATAAATTATGTTCTTTTCTGAGGTTTTATTTATCAAAGAATCCTGAAAAAGTATCCCTGCCAGAGACGCATCCTTTATGATCAGCCGTTTAGGACTAACAACGTTAGCGATGTGTTCAAGGTTAAAGTTCCTTCATTGAGCGGTTAATCGCCTCAGCCACAGGCCAGATTTTCTGCCACAGTTAAGAGCTTGTTAATAACGAAAAAGTTTATTGATTTTTGCTAATTAATATTTTATTTCAGTTACTGTTGTTGGTTTAGTTTAGTTTTTCATTTATTGTGATTTTTTTTTAAATTACAGTTTACGAAAAAAAATGTTTTTTTTTGACCAATAGTTTAAGTCTTAGTTTCAGTTTTTGTTTATGAAAATATCCTTGGTGAATTCCACATTGACTAGCTGATGAACAGAGCCATACTGCCCTGCAAATTATAGTCTAACTCTGAGCCTTGCTCGTTCTTTGACAGTGTTTGTTGCCCTGTCTAAATAATGGAAATGTGACATTAGCCTACTTCACCTTACACTTTTAACTCCACTGCAACATCCACTAGCTATGGCTAGAACAGCAACTGTAAACACCACGACTTGCGTTGAACCTCAAATCAGTCAGGAGAACCTTGACTGAGAACATAACACACGTCGGAAACAGGCGGCAAGGAAGTCGACCAGAAGTTGAAGTCGGCTGCGAGCTGCCATCTTGTAGCAGAACTTCACTTGCGTTAGCATTCCCATTGACTCCCATTCATTTTGGCGTCACTTTGAGAGCGTATAACTTTACATCTGAGGCGTTTAAAGACTCCGTTTGTCCATTATTTATTTCTAAAGATACACGACAACGTATAAAGGGCTCCATTACCTTCTATGTTACATTATGGCCCCGTATAAAAAGTTTTTGTAAAAAATAGGCTAACGATTGCGTCATAACCATTTGACTCTCTGTCACATTACCGGACAGACAGGTGGAGAAGCTCACAGGCAATTAACTTAATATGGAGTACTGGCGTTACATTTTAAAATACTATACAAAATAATGAATCAGAATACTTACTCCTGCTCACTCACGCTAAAGATCTCCCCACTCAAGCTCGCCGTCTCTGCAAAATTAACGATGGCAGTTTGCACGCACAGCTACTAGAAGATTTCCATCTGTCAGACAGGTTGCTGACGTTGTCAAGCTTCGTTTGAGTCTGCGCGTCAGAAACGGAAGTGCTAAAAAACGCTAAAAATGGGCTTCAATTGTCTCAATTGAGTTCCAATGGGGTCGCTGTGTCCATTTCTTTTACTGTCTATGGTCGGGAAGCGTGTTTGGGAAGGCGGGGCCATGGGGTGATATTACTTGATGATTAAAGACTCCTACAGATCAGAAGCACTGCACTGCAATTTGACAGTGCACATGAAGCGTACCATCGCTCTGTCATTGATATGAATGAATCTATTTATTTATTAATTTAATATAAATTAAATTAATAAATGCAGTCCATTTACCATTTAACCGATGTGCCGGAAGGCCCACTTTAACCCCTATATATATATATATATATATATATATATATATATATATATATATATATATATATTTCTTTTCTCAAAAGAGTGAACACTCGATGCTGATTGGCTAAATTTTTTGACCCAACAGAGGCATGTAAATTCAGCTGAAATTCAGCTGTGAAATTACAAACAAAAAACACACATTGTGAGTAGAGATATGCCGGTATTTTCATGTTGCAATTAATTGCTCATGTTTTTATCATGGTATTATCACAGTATTGAAATTTATCATAATGCAATTGGTCATAATGCAGTATAACATGTTTAATATATTTTTTTCTAATAACAAAAATAACTGAACATTTAAATACAATAAAGCAATACAGAAAAACTATATAAAGTTAAAAGTTTTACACAGAATTAAGTGCAAAATAACTATAAAGACCAATAGGTACCACTTTATAATAAGACCTCATTAGTTAACCATTAACATTCACAATGAGCAATAGCTACATTTGCTACAGAAGTTATTAATCTTTGTTAAAAAAAAAAAAAAAACGAATTTTTCATTGGCAGTTTGTTAACTAATTAATTAAAGCTGCAGTAGGTAACTTTTGTAAAAATATATTTTTGACATATTTGTTAAACCTGTCATTATGTCTTGACAGTAGAATATGAGACAGATAATCTGTGAAAAAAAATCAAGCTCCTCTGGCTCCTCCCAGTGCTCCTATTGCCAGTTGCAGAAATACATCACTCCCGGTAAAAAACAACCAATAAGATGTCCGGTTTGTAACTTTTTTTTTGTGTTCAAAATGTAGAAAAATGTATATAATAAGCGAGTACACCATGAATCCATTTTCCAAACCGTGTTTTTAGCTTGTCCTGAATCACTAGGGTTCACCTATAATAAGTGTTTATATTCGGACTATTTTAGATTGCTTCGGGGATACCGCGGCGGAGTAACCCAGTACCTTTGTGATTCTTCATAGACATAAACAGAGAGAAGTAGATCCGGCTTCAATGTTCTTCCGCAAGACGCAAGCAGTTCTGTTTATTAACCGCTAGAGCGTCAAAAGTTCCCTACCACAGCTTTAACTAATGTTAACTAATGAAGCCCCAATGTAAAGTGTGAATGAACAATAAAGAATCAAAACACTTTCAAACAATATCTTTTAGAGCATGTTGTAGTCCAGATTAAAATGTATAAAAAGTTCGGATCCCGGCACTCATGTTTTGTTGAGTTCCGGTTTTGAGTTTGCTCGACCACGCTCTTCTGTCCATGTGTGTTGTGTTTTGTGTAGCACACAGTTTGTGTTCAGCCGCATGCTTTTATTGTTGTCTTGTGTTGTTGTTGCAGACAGCTCGTATTATTGGTTGCATGCTTTTATGTCCTGTTTTCTCATTAGCTGTATGTTCATGTCATGTTTTGTTCAAGCACATGGTTTGTGATTGTTTTGCTTGCCATGTGCTTGTGTTTTTGTTTTCTGTGTGCCATCCCACATGGGTTTTCCCACATGGGGTAGTTTTTGTTATTGTTTTATTTTATTCATAAAAGCCCATCTCCTGCATCAGTGAGTCCTCGCCTCATCCCCAAACCCTGACAGTATGAACTGGCCAATAGAGGACTCAGCTGAACAATGGGCATTTTCCTCTTCCAATCTCCGACACTCTGCTCATCAAATAGCTGCTTAACGCAGGAGGCTCCTTTCTCTTCAGCTAGGGGGATCCAGTGTGAACGATTTTGCATACCAGTTCCTGTTTGTAGCGGAGGGACTCAACATCAGTGATGCAGAGCTTAAGGACATCTTTAACACCAGCCTTAATGAGCCTGCCCAAGCCTGGGAGATGCAAATGCTGGGGACACTGTCCTTCTGGCAGTTTGTGGGGTATGTCTACCATGTTTCGAGAAGTGGGTGGCCTCCTTCCTCTTGACCCTCACAAACTATCTAGACCCACCAACAGTGGAGGAAGAACAGGTCCTCCTCATCTTCCCCATTACTGTGAACCTGCCACAGCACCACCAGAGGCAGCCCCCCCCCCCCCTGAGGTGCCTGATATAGATGGTTTTCATGGCAGCAACATGAACAAACGTACCTGTACATGCGTGCTTTTATGGCCCTAACTTAACTTCCGGGTAGACTTCCAAATAAAATTAAAAACAACAGTAGTGGGAATGTATGGAAAGCACATCCCACAGCACAACAACCTGAGCCCAACTTCAGTCTACTTATCACCTTAACTTTAACAGCGTTTGTAGATGGTGCCATATCCAGACTGATAAACAAACACAGACCGGAAGTTAACTTTGGGGCAAGACATGTGCATCCGATGAACCATCTATTGCTGCAACACCCCTAGAAATGCTGATGAGGCTGCAGTGCCCCTAGTGGTGGCTGAAGATGCTGCAGTATCCCCAGAGGTGGTAAGCTCCATGCCACCGCCTCGCCCTCACAAGCGCAGGAAAAAGAGGACTCCTGTAGCTTCCCCTAATCTGGGGGTACAGGAGGATCTGACACCAGTAGTCCCAGAGCCCTCAAGTGTAGTAGTACAAGAGCTCCCTTCTATGGCCATGGAGGTGGTCCCTGAGCAGCCCACTGTTACTGTCGAAAGAGATGCCCTCGACAGCCTCCTTATATGTGTGTCTGGGCTGCATACACTGTTTAGCTGGCTTCCTCCAGTCCTGTTGGTGCTCCAGAGGCCATTCCAGAGCCCGCTCCCGGCCTGGAGGTTGTTCCAGAGTCACCCGTTATCCCAGACAGTCCTACCATGGCCAAGAGGGCTGTCTTTACCTGTGTTTAGGCTGTTCTGCTTGCCTGGAAAATGCACACGTCTTCCTCTGACTATGGACAAGACTGCCAGCCAGAGTCTTCTGTGGACATAGAGGCTGTCCCAGAGCAGTATGTTTTCTCAGTCATGACCACACATGCTGTCCCAGAGTTTTCTCCAGCCCCGGGCCTCAAGAGTTCATTATTACTCCAAAATGTCTCTTTTGCATTCTCTGAAGGCTAGCCAGACCCATGCCCACTACACTGGCAGAACTCCTCTTGGGACTGTCACCTTCATGGTATTTCCCTTCAGCCAGAACTCCTGAACAGCCAACCCTCTTGTCCCTCCCTGGTCCTTTTAAGGATTGTCTGGGCTTTCCTGTTGACTGGCTTGGCTCCCCTCCTTCCCCTCTTTGTTTCCGTGTTTTGATTTCCCTTGTCACGCCAGAATGTTTTTCCTCCATGGGATAGTTTTAGTATTATTTTATTAATAAAATCCAATCTCCTGCATCAGTGAGTCCTTGCCTCATCCCTTCATCCCCAAACCCTGACCCACAATGTATTTTATCTAGTAATGTCATCTGTATGGTTCTGCTGGAGTAATCCTGGGTTTGTGTCTCTAGTATTTCCTCTTCTGCTATTACAAGCACGTATCAGTGGGCGGGGCTAAAGAGGCTTTGATCTTGTTCTGTGGAGGTGGGGCTTAGCCACATCATATCGTCATAAAATAGCACATTCCAAAATGAGTAGTTTTCTGAAGTGGGTTTCAAAAAAAAGTTTTTTTTGTTTTGTTTTTTACTTATGCAAAAGTTTTGAAACTTAAAGGATGTTTTTGTAGTGACTGTTATGTCAAAATATCAAGGCATATTTGATTTCCCAGTTAAAGACTGCTTTAATGTCTTACCCTGTTGACAAACATAATCCCCGTCCCAGATTAGATGTTATAGATACCTTATGTGCTGGAGAAACAATTGTGCAGCCAATCTTTGAATTCTGGCTGCAAACTTAAAATTTTTGCGGTAGCTCTACAGAATTACCCTTTTAGAGTAATTAGATGGTGAAGTAGATTTACTTTTTGTAGGGTTTAATGAAAGATATTAGCACTGCGATGTTTGAAACGGATGTCATGAAAATTTTCAGTAAACCAAGAAGTTTTAAAATGAACAGTTCATAAGTTTTTATGACCTTCCCTTTATGTTGTGGAAATACAAATGGAGTAGGCTATACAGAATACAACGAGTGCACCTCTATAAAGGGGCAGAGCCTCATAGAGAACGGGAAAGAAGCAGAAGTTATTCGACGTTGAAACTGAGATTTCATTGTATAATAAAACTTTCATACAGTGCCTTTAAACTAAAACTTTGAATAAATGTGTTCCTTGAACAGAAGAACAGCCACGAACAGAAGAAGTGGCACCTGTGATGATGTTGTGTCCACTGAACAAGAACATAATCTGTCATTCACCTTAATTGCTCTGACATTCTAGAGCTCCTGCTTTCAGAAACGCATTAGTATGTCTTCCTGTGAGAGCTCTTTCCAGACAGACTGGGTGTTCGACAGTAACCTTGACATAAAAAGCACATTTACCTGTTATTAAAACAGAGAACCTGTGAAACAAAGCTGATGGCTGTGGAGGCATTCAGATGGGAATGCCACAAATGTGCTGTCTTCTTCAGTATCTTGACAAGCATTCACTTATATAAAAGATCGTCAGGAAAAAGCAAATAAGCAATAGATTAAGTAGACAATAATGGACCTGAAAAAATAGCAGGCTATTCATTTTTATGTTTGAAAAAATAGTTGTTCACCGAAAGCTAGCATTTTATTATGTATTCATCATCCTCCTGTTGTTCCAAATCTGTATGCTGTAGAAGACTATTATCATTTGTAAATTAATTTAAACATGGAAATCCTCTTTGTTGTTACTGTAACCTTTAACTGAAAAAAAAACAAAAAAAACTGAACACCTTCTAGTCAAAGATCAATGTGCAACAAATGGAAACGGTCATGGGATATATTTTGATCTCTACACAGACTGCAACATGTCCTCATTGCCAGTCAGAATCACCACTGCAGAGCAAACTATCAGCTTCAATGATAAGATGTCAGAAACATTTTGACATTTATTTTCAAGTTAAATCGTCAGGATTTCAATAATAATGTTTATTAAGCAGCAAATCAACATATTAAAAAGATTTCTGACACTGAAGACTGGAGTAATGATGCTCAAAATTTAGCTTTGCATCACAGTAATACATTTACAATAAAAATAAAAATAGAAAACGTTATTTTAAATTTCAATAATTATTATATTTCAGTTACTGGATGCATTAATACAATAAATATAGCCTTTGTGAGCATAAGAGACTTCTTTAAAAATATACAAAAATCTTAACTGTCCCCAAACCTCAAAGTATCCATAGGCAAATGTACTGTACATGCATTCAATTTCCTATGTGTCCTGTTAAGGGGGGGGGGGGGGGGGGGAAGCAGCAGCAGCAACGACTCGCTCCTAGCGGGACTCGAACCCGGGTCTCCGGCATGGGAGGTGGACGCACTAACAAGGAGGCAGAGATATTTGAAGCAGTTTTACTCACCGCCTGCGGTTTCAACACACGATCGTGACCCTTTTTCGTTGGGATTGCATCATCCTTAAGAAATAAACGATACGCAAATCCGTCGTCAAACTGGGCCTTGTTTGTAAAACAAGCATCTTCGAAATGCAGGGAACAAACAAAAACACTTGCACAGCTCCGTTGATGCTCTGTAAAAATAAACTCCATCCACTGCTCCCTTAATGCTGTTTTTTTTTTTTTTTTTTTGGTAATCTGTGCAGGGTTGTCTTGCCCTGGCAACCAAGAACACACTTCTTTTGTGACTTTTCGCGACGCTCTCGACCTGATCAGTGAATCGCTCTGATCAGTGAAATGTCTGTGCTGCTCAGCCTCGCTATACGGGAGCGCGCGCTCTTCCGGCAGAAGTGCGTCAGGACCCATATAAGGAAATTCCGCTCCATCTAACGTCACACAGAGCCATACTAGAAAAAAACTTTACGAAACTTGTGACGAACCGGAAGGAGTATTTTGGGAACAAAAATACTCCTTCAAATGTACAACTTAATTTTTGAAACTTTGTCCATGTTTAGCATGGGAATCCAACTCTTTAACAGTGTAAAAAACTCAGTATGCATGAAATAGCATTTCACCCCCCCTTTAAGTTTTCCTGTGTATGGCAATATAAATTTTAATATAGAGCATGACATATTGCATTTCCGTATGGGCATATACATATATCACATGTCAGGCCCCCTTAAAGTATTGTCACACTTAATATGTCACCATGTTGTTGCATTATTTTACAAAAAATAAGATAGAAGATAGAATAGAAGCACACTTTACAAGAAAACATTTCATTTAAAGTTTGTTTTGAAAAAGTCAGAAAATATATTAGTATATCTGAAGAGGTTTTTATTCTGCTCTGGTAGTGCCCACTAAAACCAGCGAGGACAAACGTGGAAAGAATGTCTTCACAGGTCATTAGTTTACTGAGGATTCCTCTCCTCTTGCATTTGCTCTATGGGTTTGTGTGTTCACTGGATGTACTAAGCTCTGCTTTTCAGCTGGCTGGAGGTAATTATTCATCCTTAATGGTCCTTTACTACACTTTTTGCATCTGTTAACCACATCTGTTCTTCAAGCACATTGGCATTTTACTTGCTTTAATGTTTTTTAAAAACATTAAAGGTTATTATTATTATTTTTATTTTTTTACTTTTACACTATATTGTCATGACAATTAAGCAAATTTTTGGGGTCAATTGTGATTTGTTTCCATGTAAAATAAAAAAAAAAAATCTTACTGACTGAGCCATGATATGGCAATTCAAAATATTTATTTATTTTAGACAAAACATTTCCTTAAGTAAATATATTATTTGTTTTTATTTCATATCATCGAATCTAGACGTATTCCTGCTTTAATCAAGTGGCATTTCTCATGCATGAGCTAATTAGTTTGGACATATGCAGCAGTGGCCTCAGAGTCTGAGAAGCTTGTGAAGTGTGACTGTCAGAGCTCATTCCAACTAAACATCAGGGTTCAGGTGGAACCACAACAGATGCAACAATTTAATTAGGAGGTTTTGTTTGGGTTAATGAGTTTATGTTTGACACAATAAAGGGGTTTAATATAAAGATGCTACTATGCTACTTTTTACTCAAATAGTAAATGGATTAAAGGAATAGACATTTTAACTTTAAACCATGGTTTCTGGCTAACATATGAGTGCTTTATCCAAAAATATAGCTTTCTGTGAAAAAACTTTCTGAGAAATATGCACAGATCAAGCACTATTTACAAGTGAAAACAGCCCGGAACAGTTCTAAATACCGGTAAATATGTTGTTGGATTTTGATGTGTGTGGACAACAAAGGATGGACTTTTTCTTTGGAGGAAGTGATATTATTGATTATGGCCTCATATTTTTAGCAGTAGGAATTGTTTAAAGTTTAAAAATCTTAATGATGGGTTTTTTTTTTTTTTTTTTTTTTTTTTTTGCAAACACACAGCTTTTCACTTCACAAGATGTTAATTAATGGACTGGAGTGGTGTGGATTACATTGAGATGTTTTTATCAGCGGTTTGGACTCATTCTGACGGCACCCATTCACTGCAGAGGATCCACTGGTGAGCAACTGATGTAATGCTACATTTCTCCAAATCTGATGAAGAAATCAACTCATCTACATCTTGCATGGCCTGAGTGTTAGTATATATTTTAAGCACATTTTCTCTGAGTAAATGAATTGAAGCTGATGGATGTCAGGAGTGGGTGTGCGTCTATTCACCCTTCAGCTAAAACATGAGCCATGTTTTACTCCAGCTGTAAACCCCAGCAGTGTAAGGGACAGTAATTACTGCAATTACTGATGCTAAACTACCAATTCATAGTTTCTGAATGGAGACTTGACTTGATTCTAATGATTATTCAAGAAACAAATGAGAAAGAAATGATGATCTGCCATCACAGAACAGAGGAGATGGATGATATTTAGTTGTATTTGCTAAAGCAAGCATCACTATTGCTCATGCTTTATGATTTATGTGATGTATGTGTGTTTAGTGCTTAAAGTGAAGTCAGCCGTCCCCATCATTATGGGCTCCAACATCGGCACATCTGTCACCAACACCATTGTTGCCCGGATGCAGGCAGGAGAGAACGAGTTTACACCTTCACCTTTTTCATCAATATCAAACTGGCATGCAACCATACTGATCACTTAAAGTATCCATTAGTTTACAAACCCGATTTCAAAAAAGTCGGGACACTGTACAAATTGTGAGTAAAAAAGGAATGGAATAATTTACAAATCTCATAAACTTATATTTTATTCACAATAGAATATAGATAACATATCAAATGTTGAAAGTGAGACATTTTTAAAATTTCATGCCAAATATTGGCTCATTTTGGATTTCATGAGAGCTATAAAAAAGTTGGGACAGGTAGCAATAAGAGGCCAGAAAAGTTCAATGTACATATAAGGAACAGCTGGAGGACCAATTTGCAACTTATTAGGTCAATTGGCAACATGATTATATAAAAAAAAGCATCTCAGAGTGGCAGTGTCTCTCAGAAGTCAAGATGGGCAGAGGATCACCAATTCCCCCATTGCTGCGGCGAATATTGGAGCAATATCAGAAATTAGTTTCTCAGAGAAAAATTGAAAAGAGTTTTGAAGTTGTCATCATCTACAGTGCATAATATAATCTAAAGATCTGGAGAATCTGCAACAATCTCTGTCATAAGGGTCAAGGCCGGAAAACCATACTGGATGCACGTGATCTTTGGGCCCTTAGACAGCATTGCATCACATAAAGGAATGCTACTGTAATGGAAATCACAACATGGGTTCAGGAATACTTCCAGAAAACATTGTCAGTGAACACAATCCACCGTGCCATTCGCAGTTGCAGGCTAAAACTCTATAGGTCAAAAAAGAAGCCATATCTAAAGATGATCCAGAAGCGCAGTTGTTTTCTCTGGGCCAAGGCTCATTTAAAATGGACTGTGGCAAAGTGGAAAACTGTTCTGTGGTCAGACGAATCAAAATATGAAGTTCTTTTTGGAAAACTGTGACGCCATGTCATCCCGACTAAAGAGGACAAGGACAACCCAAGTTGTTATCAGCGCTCAGTTCAGAAGCCTGCATCTCTGATGGTATGGGGTTGCATGAGTGTGTCAAATCAATCAATCAATCAATCAATCAATCAATCAATCAATCAGTCAATCCACCAACCTCCTGTCCTTTTTGTTCTGTCACAGAGTTTCACCCTATTTCATTATTGTTATTATTATCTAAAAAAAATGTTTTACCTCCGTGCTCTTCGTTTTCAAGGGCGTTTGCTGGGGCGATGATCCGTGACTGTTTTAACTGTCTGTCTGTGCTGGTACTGTTGTTTGAGGTGAGTTATCTGGCCAGAGTCACCGTCAGCAGCTTTCAGCTGCACAGCGGAGAAGAAGCATCTGATCTACGTACTAAAGACGCTCACTGAACCCTTCACCAAACTCATTATACAGGTGTGTGTGCGCATGCAATATGTTTTTAGACTCGCTCATGTTTCTTTGAGTGTAGAGATATGCAGAACATTTTGTGTCAGGCTGTTATTTCTGTCAGTACTCGCCTACAGTGACACAGAGGGTCTGATACTGACTGTGGCATCTTGCCCTGCCCTTGACGACGAGTCCATGAGGAATCACAACCTCGTGAAAGTCTGGTGCAAGCCTAGAATCTTTGTGGTAACTTTTTCCTGACACTAGCATTTTTCATGATCCTAATTTGCACCCCTCACTAATTTAAATAACATACTTAACATTTACCTATAATTTTTCCCATTAATCTGGAGTTTCTTTTTCTTCTCTATGAATATATATTAGGGGTGTAACGATACGCGTATTCGTATTGAACCGTTCGGTACGACGCTTTCGGTTCGGTACGCGGTACGCATTATGTATACCGAACGGTTCGTTGGACTAATTCATTATATTAAAAAAAAAAAAAAAAAAAAAAAAAAAGAGAAATATAATGATATGCGTTCAACAAGGTAGCCCAATAACCCAAACGACGTAACAGGCAACGCCCCTGACACTCCCGAAGAAGAAAAAAACACCAACTTATATGTTTATGTTAGGGTACTACTCAGTCAGGCGCTCGCTCACTCAGTACGCGCTGAAGGCTCGTTGCAAAATGGCCAATGTGTTTAACATACCAGAAAAAAGAAGATACTCCAGTAACCAACAGGTCTGGTGTTTGGGTGCACTTTGGATTCCCTTTAAGCTATAATGGTGATGGCAAGAGAGTGGTGGATAAAAAAACAACGGTATGTCGCATCTGCAACATGACAGGGTACACCAGCGGGAATACAAAAAAAAAAAAAAAAAAAAAACACCAGCGGGAATACTTGAAACATGTCAACTCATTTACGCTGACATCACCTTATTGTGTCAGTATCTGGGAAAAGACGAAAAAAATGAGAAACAAGCACGCAACAAACTATTCCTGCAGCATTTAGACACCGGTATTATAGCTTACAGGGAATCCAAAGTGCACCCACACCAGACCTGTTGGTTATTTTAGGATCTTATATTTCTGGTCTGTTAAATGCATTAGACATTTTGCAACGAGCCTTCAGCGCGTGCTGAGTGAGCGAGCGCCTTAGGGGCCGTTCACATATCGTGCCTAAAAACGCATGGAAAACGCTAAGCGCGTCTTTCTCCTTCTTTCCAAAGCGCTCGGGCAGAAGCGCTCATGAGGCGTCTGTCTTTGCTAAGCAACAATGACGTGCTCTCTCCATGAGACGCGGAAATTTCAGCGAATGATAAATGGATTTGCAGCTCTAAAAATCGCTTGCAGTAGCTCTGCTACTAAATTTATTTCAAAATTGCAATCCATATACAACTGTGAACAGCTGTTCCTTCATCTTGGCTGAGTTTTCAACGTTGTTACAGGAAAGGATGAAGCTGATTGGTTAGTTCTTGTCACATGACCCGCGGTGCGCTTGCAGCATTCTGAAAAGTTGAGATGTTTTTACATTTTGCTGTATCTAAAACGTACCGAACCGAACCGAACCGAACCGTGACATCAGTGTATCGTATCGAACCGAACCGTGAATTTTGTGAACCGTTACACCCCTAATATATATATATATATATATATATATATATATATATATATATATATATATATATATATATTTCTCATTTTATTAGTTTTGGGGTGAAATGAGACCTGGGCATGTTTCTGACAGGGTTTATGAGTTTCACCCTTATACATTTTGTGCTAGACTAAATTTTGTAGTCAGTACAACGCTTCATGAGTAAACTTTTCCTGGTCAGTCGTGTCTAGGACTTTTCAGGCTCTTACAGACTATTGAGAAAACACATCTCCTCTCCAGATGATCTGCTGTCAGTCACTCTGCTACTTGTCATCTGCTCCAGTCCTCAGTGAATGTGACAGCAGCTGCATTGTGGGAAGTACAGTGATATCACCTCGCATATCAACACATGCAGAGAAATGTGCGTGCAATTTCAGAGTCATTTAAAATTGAAATGCCTAATTTGTCCTGTCCAGGATAACCCTAACCCTAACCCTAACCTTAAACCTACCCCCTCACACACAAAACTACTGGCATTTCTTTCAGAAATATTCACACTTCAGAAAAAAAAAAAAAAAAAAAAAAATGAAAATCACAGTTTAGTATGTTTTTAAATCTTTTGTTTTATAAGGACACAGGAAGTTTAAACCTCATTAACAATATTTATGTAGTAATACACAAGTCATAAGACACATTTGTGTCCCCATAAACCGAGCACA
This sequence comes from Carassius auratus, assembly GCF_003368295.1. NCBI lineage: Eukaryota > Metazoa > Chordata > Actinopteri > Cypriniformes > Cyprinidae > Carassius > Carassius auratus. The sequence goes on along the minus strand of NW_020523936.1, from coordinate 97,644 downwards.
CACACACACAACGGGATAGAAAAATAGCAGTTTTTGCAGCATAAAAAACCATTGTGTCTATGGAGAGTCCTCTTAAATGTCATTTATAAGTGTGCATGTATGTGTGTAGATGTGTTTGTGGTGTGTGTGTTTTTGTATATTTATTCATTTGTATTTATATTTTTTATTATTATATTTTTACTGGTGTTAATTTTTGTATTTCATGTACTTTCTAATAATTTAATTTTTTTCTCTTTCCTTGTTATTTTTACTTATTTGTTTATATATGTTTAAATTATTTTTGTATTCATTATTTTTTATATTTTTATTTATACCTATTTATTTACATTCTATTTTTTTATTCTCAGTCTTTTTTGTATTTTATGATCTTTTTAATTAATTATTTTTTCTTTCTTTTTATTTATATTTATTTGTATTTTTTTATTAATTTGTTTAATTTATTATCTATCTATCTATCTATCTATCTATCTATCTATCTATCTATTGATCGGTCGGTCAGTTGGTCTATCTCAGCTAATGATAAATGACTAAATAACATTATGTACTTAAGTACATATTTTATGTACTTTTTATGTAATACATTTTTTCTTTCTTTGATTTTTTATTTATTGGTATTTTGTTTTTAATAATTAGTTTCATTTATTATCAGTTAGTCGGTCAGTCTCTCTCTATCTATCTATCTTTATTATTTTATTTATTTATATCCATGTATTCCTTTTCTTTGTGTATTTGCATTTTATGTACTTTTATGTAATTATTCTTCATTCATGTATTTGTATAAAAAAAAACAGCAATCATTCATTTTTTTTATTTAGTCTTTTATCATGAACCACTGACATTTTTGGTTATCTTTGCTTTTGCATTTTCTGATACCCATTAATTTTAATGCATCCCTGTTCATTAATACATATATTTTGTCTTAATTTTCCCCTCTCGTTTCTCCAGGCCATCTGGGGATCATTCTGTTAGCCAGCTCTCTGCTGGTGCTGTGCACCTGCCTGGTGCTGATCGTCAAAGTCCTGAACCCTTTCAACAGAGTTCAAGTTGCAAAGGTCATCGAATTGGTCATCAACACAGGTAAGCAGCCATAGGGCTGGAGGTGGGAGAGCCAGAGAATGACAAGTCTTACTGTAGTATTTACAATAGAGGTGTAGTAGGGGTTATTGTACAGTGCAATGGTAGTCTACACTGCTTCAGCTGATGTGTGAGTAAAACTTCACTAGTTATTATACAGTGTGATATCCTATAAATTCCATTTTGATGCTCTTTGATGTGGTGTGACAGATCACTGTATAAGTGAAAACAAACAAAACCTCATAGAGAATTACATTTATGTAATAATTTACCTACAGTAAGTCAACTCATTTAGTGTGTATATATTTACACTATTAGCTGATTTTTTTTTTCTTTAAAAATGTAATTATTAATACATTTATTTGAATTCAGAGCCACAGTTTGTTGCTCTGAATTCTGAACCCTGAATTCAAAACCAAGGTACGTATGTATATATGTACAGTATACACACACACACACACACACACACACACACACATACATATTTTTTTGTACTATTACATTCCTAATCATTTGTAATTTTTATTTCATTTAAGCACACAACTCTTTATTCTTACTGTAGGTCAATAGCTGTGTCTTTTGTGTCAATTTTTAACCTTTATTTAGATTTCCCGTACACTCTCGGCTGGCTGTCAGGATATCTGTTGATTGGAGCAGGAATGAACGTTATCATCCAGAGCAGCTCTGTTTTCACCTCTGCTATGACTCCACTCATAGATAAATCTCTAATGAATGACTTCTTCAACAGCTTGTTTTATTAGAAGTGACCCTGCCAACAAAAGCTCATTGCTGACATGGCAGCAGCACAATATTGTTCAAAAACACATTAATAATACATCCACTGGGTTCAAAAAGGCTTTTTATATGTTCATAATGTAGGCCAGGAATGTAAACAATTAGCATGCAACAGTCAAGTACACAAAAAGTGACTCAGGTTACAAATGTATCCATGGTTCCCTGATTAGGGAACGAGATACTGCATCCTTTAGGGTTCACTACGGGTAACACCTCGTCGTGACCCGTGTCTGAAGCATAAATTGAAAAAACACCAGTTGGCCAGCGACAGACCCTAACGTCACAACCGGCATGGCTATGGATAAATAGGCATCGGAAGAACATGTCATTGACTTCTTCGTCTGAAGCTTTCGCCCGAAGCATGGCAGAGAGCTAGAGGATGCAGTGTCTCGTCTTTCAAGGGAACGTCAAACTGTGTCCTCTAGGGGTCGCAATGGGGAACAGTATACCCACACTGTCATGCTGAGGGGAGTGCAGGCCAGAGTCATGGCGAACACTACGTACCAACTCTACCATTTCCATGGGAGTTGCCCCTGGGACTTTAGCTGGCTGTCCTTGACATTATCCCAGACAGCAAGCAGTTTCGGCCCAGATCTGGCCAACATTTGGCCCACATTTCATTACGGCCAAAGGCCTAGGCTACATACCCAACTTACTTGTTAGGGCCTCTGGTAGAGCTGAAGGCTTGGAATCAAGAAATATTCTGTTAAAGGGATACGGCAAAGAACCTAGAATTTTATACTAAGTGTTGCCTGTCACACAGGAGCTACCGCTTGCGCTTGCATAAGCTTGCTGAAGGATCTGTCTCAACAGATCCCTAGTAGCAACACCCTATTTAGATAGGTATCCGAGAATACACAGGTGAAGTGGGGCCCAAGATGAAAAGCACTTTTACCAACTCAAGAAAGGGCACGAAGTAACCGTGCAAAGCCCTCACCACATAGGATTTTAGAAAGCATGCAGAGCCCTAGCGTGCGAAGACTTCACCAGCACACTTACCATAACAGGGATTTTAAATACTGTTCTAAGGAGGGGGCTGTCATGGCACTCTAATAGAGCAGCTCATAGATGGAATGGTGCATCCCAAAACAATATATTTGAGAGTCATCAACTTGATCTGTGGTAATAATGCCAAGAGGGTTTGGCTGCACATTTGCACTTGCATTCTCAGACTTGCACTTTCAGACACTTGCACTTCCGCTTGTGTCATCACTTGCAGTCTTTATTTTTTATTTTGTTGAAATTTGTATTACTTTTTGTTTGAATTTCCCAACATTCCAGTGGCAATTGCAAGTGATATTGTAATTTAGTAATTACACACTGTGTGTGTCATTGTGTGTCAAGCAGACACGGATGCACACACTGTCTAAATGCTTTGCTAGTAGTCGCTATGATAGACAGAAAAAGATCGCTCTTACCAGTTCGTTCAGATGCACACTTCAAACAAAACAGTCAGTGAAGATGAAGAAGAGAATGACGTGTTCTCCCAGCCCCTATTTATCCATAGTTGTGCCGGTAGTGACGTCAAGGGCTGTCGCCGGCCAACTCGTTGGTGTTTTTTCAATGTATGCTTCAGACATGGGTCACAACGAGGTGTTCCCCATAGCGACTCCTTGAGGATGCAGTTCGAAGTTCCCTTGAAAGGGAACCAGCAGAATTGATTGTATTTTTTTAGCTAAACTATTGATTTTGAAAATCAATCTAGGGGATTGTATTTTTATGGTTTGATGTGCAACCTCTAAAAACAAGCTAGAAAACTTCTAGCTTTTTTTTTAAACTAAGTTCAAAAAGTTATTATTTTTTACATGGTACCCTTTTAACTGCAAGACTTTTACAAAACCATGTGTGACGATTCAGCAGCTTTGTTTCATTATAAATTAATAACAAACAATAAGTAGTTCTGATTAAACTTGAATTTTTGATGTTCACCCTGGTGTTTTCTTCAAAAATGTTCAAATGTATACCAAATGTGGGAGTGAACTGGTCACTAATGGTGCTTTTGTCTCAAATTAAATATTAACTGCACTTCTGTCAAATCAGGCAAAATGATGGTACATTCCCGTTCAAATTTTTTATCATTAATTTACACCCATTATCTGGAAATGATTCATCAGCTGCCCCGTGATTGTGATAATTATTAACTTTTCAGGCAATGGGGATCCCTCTGTGTCTTTGTGATTACAGTTACTAAGGAGATCATCATGTATTAAAGCCCCTGAAGAGTTTAGGTGTCACTGGACAGTCAGGAAGCAGACAGACTGACTAAACCAACCATCTGCTAGCCACCTCACGTCACAGAAGTCAGTTAATTCTCTGCACAAAGAGATGAAAAGCACTTTTTTAAAATGATATGATCACTGATCATAACCTATAGGTTTCTGTCATCTATAGATGTACTCTGTTTGACAGAAACCTGGCTAAAACCTGATGATTACATTATTTTACATTGATACATTATTATGATTACATGAGTCTACTCCCCTAGATTACTGTTATAAACACAAGTCCCGTCCAAAAGTTAAAGGGGGAGGTGTTTATAACAATGTATTCAGTATTTCTCAGACGGCGGGCATCAAGTATAACTTGTTTAAAGTAATGGTGCTTCATATAACATTATCCAGAGAAACAAGTGTTAATGATAAATCCCCTGTGATGTTTGTATTGGCTACTGTATACAGGCCACCAGGTGAGGAAGAATTGCATGAAATTGTTAAATCATCTAAACCAACAACATGTATGTTAGACCCTATACCATCTAAGCTCCTAAAAGAGGTGCTTCCAGAAGTCATAGATCCTCTTCTGACTATTATTAATTACTCATTTTCATTAGGATATGTCCCCAAAACCTTCAAACTGGCTGTTATTAAGCCTCTCATCAAAAAACCACAACTTGACCCCAAATAACTAGCTAATTACAGACTGATCTCGAATCTCCCTTTTCTGTCCAAGATACTAGAAAATATAGTATCCTCACAATCATATTCCTTCTCAGAGAAAAAATGGTATCTGTAAGGATTTCCAGTCAGGATTTAGATCGTATCATAGTACTGAGACTGCTCTCCTTAGAGTTACAAATTACCTGCTCTTTTCATCTGATCGTGGTTGTATCTCTCTATTAGTGCTATTGGATCTTAGCGCTGCATTCGACACTATTGACCACAACATTCTTTTGCATAGACTAGAAAACTTTGTTGGCATTGATGGAAATGCATTAGCATGGTTTGAATCATACTTATATGACCGCCATCAATTCGTAGCAGCGAACGTAGAGGTATCATATCGATCACAAGTGCAATATGTAGTACCCCAAGGCTCAGTACTATTACTCTTCACGCTTTACATGTTACCCTTGAGAGATATTATCAGCAAACAAGGTGTTCGCTTTCACCGTTATGCTGATGATACTCAGCTCTACATTTGTTTGTGGCCCGGTAAAACTTACCTATTTGAGAAAACTAACTGTAATAATAAAATCTCCATACTCATCGGGAAGAAGGAGGCGGGAACCGGCGCACAATCAAAATGAAATTTAATAATTCAAAATAAACACACAACAGCGCACCAGCCCCTCACGGACGACTGGTGCGCATAAATAAAAAGCAAACACATAAAATATGGCCCAGGCCTGGTCCTCTCTCGTCCTTCACAGGCGTCGCTCCAGTTTTATATCCTTCCATCTCCTACGTGGGACTCGAGACCAGTGGTGGGGCGCAGGTGCAGCGCATCTCCAATCACTACACCTGGCCTCACTCCTCGTTCCCACGTCTCTCGGCCCCCGCCCCACTCGTCACATACCCCCATCGCCCCTCGCCGGCCGGGGTGTACCCTCGAGACTGAGCTCTACCCCCCCCTTCCCTCCGGGGGGGGACCGCTCACGGGGACCTGTGGAAACCTGGGGGTAGAACAGATGAGGTGAGAGAAAAGGAGATGGAAGGATGAGCGACAGGGACGAGAGAGGGGAGAGAGGAAAAAAAAAAATTCCAGTTCCCAGACGCACTGCTGCTCGGCCCTCCACCAGCTGGGTGATCTCCTCCGCGGTGACTGGCGGTGGCACTGGACGGCCCTCGGCGGACGGCACGACACTCCTCCACTGCCGGTGGATGGCGACGGCTCCTCCGGTTTTGGGCAGCCGGCAGGAGTCCCCCGTTCCCTGCCCCTCCGGATTCCTTCACGGAGGCAGCAGGCTCCAGCCCCCTGGCGAACGGCGCCGACTCCTCCGCTCTCACGGACGGCAGCCGCCCCTCCATATCGTGGGCGGCCGGCAGCGAGCTCGCCCGTCCCCGGCAACTCGCTCCAGCCCACCGCCTCGAGCGTCCATGGCGGCACACTCCTCGCCTGCTCGATGGCACAGCGGATTCACCACAGTGGCGAGGGATCTTCGGCAGCGCGTCCCTCCTTCTCCCGGGCTTCGGCACCACTGTAATAATAAAATCTCCATACTCATTGGGAAGAAGGAGGCGGGAACCGGCGCACAATCAAAGCGAAACTTTAATTATTCAAAATAAACACAAAACAGCGCACCAGCCCCTCACGGACGACCGATGCGCATAAATAAAAAGCAAACACATAAAATATGGCCCAGGCCGGTCCTCTGTCGTCCTTCACGGTCGTCGCTCCAGTTTTATATCCTTCCATCTCCTACGTGGGATTTGAGACCGGCGGTGGGGCGCAGGTGCAGCGCATCTCCAATCACTACACCTGGCCTCACTCCTCGTTCCCACGTCTCTCGGCCCCGCCCCACTCATCACACAACGGAATGCATAGTTGATATAAAAAAAACTGGATGACAAGTAATTTCTTACTGCGAAATTTAAAAAAAACGGAGGTGTAAGTTGTAGGACCAAAAAACTTTGCATGTAATATCTTAGAAACGCTGTCTAAGAGTTGATGGCTGCTCTGTCAATTCTTCGTCATCAGTTAGGAACCTAGGTGTGCTATTTGATAGCAATCTTTCCTTAGAAAGCCACGTGTGCAGCAAAACTGAAGGAAAGTGCCAAAGTAAATATGTCGTAAATATTGGTGTATGTCATTTTCTTTGTGTGAATGTAATTTTACACATTTGTAACTATTAATCTACAACTTCCTACTCAAAACATGGGTGTTTTGATCATTGTCTGTGTGTGCAAATTGAAAGATTCAGCTTTTCACATAAGAGCTGTGAGTGTAAATTTCAACATACAAATATAAATATTAATATGACAAGTTCTCACATTCAGATTTTCAACCTCTCGAGTTTAGCTACTGATTTACCTTCATAGGAGGCAGCTGACCGGTCATATCACCATAATATTTTCAAAAACAAGTTCAGAGAATTATATGAAGCTTTATCTTGAGGCCATCATGTCTCTGAGGAATCTGGGTGAACATTTTGTTATTTTGTCCTGCAGTCAAGCATGAATGTTTATTATCTCCAGCTCTTCGTAAATCTTGCTGAATAAGCAGTTTGAAAATTTGCATCGACAGACGGCTCTTTATGACACAAACATAATAAGTCAGGGCCATCCCAACATGCCTTGTGTCATGAAAAATGCAGATTTTAAAAACCAAATAGTTTGCTTTTTATTTTCTTTAAAATATGTTAATGAGACAATGAATCACAACGGAAAATAGTTTTAAAGTATTTAACCTTCTGCATTTGTTTTGTAAAGCTGAATATTTTAACAAAATGTTGAAATTCCAAGAAACGTATTTTGATTTCAGAAAAATAGCCAATTCACTCAAAAACACTCAAAAAAAGTATTGTTCATATAGTAAATATAGTTCATATAGTAAACAACACATCATTTTAGTTAAGTGTTGAGGAACAGACCTGAACTTTTTAAACATATACAAGCATGCATGTTATATTGTGGTGTAAATATTCTTCTATGCTGTAAAATCTGCATTGAATTTATTTGACAACTAACATAGCGTAAACCCAGTTTAAAAGTTCCCAAAACCCATTTCAAATTTTCCAAGAGACCAGCTAAAACCCTCAAACCAGCTAAGACATGGCTTTAGATGTTGGCTCTAAACAACAGGTACTGTTTATATTTTGTTTATATATAAGTATAATACATTCTGTTTCTCATGTTATATTTAAAGGTTGTATGCAGCATATAGTACACTGTTAGACTTTTTATCGTATTTTTGCGGTAACTTACTGGCAGCACTATTGCCAGTAAGTTACTGTAAGTTCCCCTTTACAGTAGCTTACCTGTAAATGTGTTTTACGGTAAGATGCCCTTACCGCAATTTCATTTTACAGTAAGATGCCCTTACCGCAATTTCATTTTACAGTAAGATGCCCTTACCGTGATTACATTTTACAGTAAAATGCCCTTACCGTGATTTAATTTTACAGTATGATTCCCTTACTGCAATTTCATTTTACAGTATATTAGTCATTTTATTGTAATTTATTAAAAATATTTTAATATTTATATTTTACATTAATGCTATTGAATTTAACAAATTCCCAAAAAAGTGACTTGAGTCCATGTACATCAACATATTCTTTATTGTGCTTTTTTGTCAAACAAAATATTTTATTTTAAACAAATAATCTAATTAAAACAAAACTAAGTTACAAAACAAAACAAAACAAATAAAATAAAAAAAATCACAATAAAAATACACTTCAGAAACAGTTCCAAACTTCTACTCCACCAATCACAGCAGATCACTGGTGTCAGGTGGCATCAATTCCTTTCTGCAAATGGGATGTAGAGAGAGAAACAGGGAGAAAGGGGGAAATAAATAAATAAAGAAAACAAAACAAAACAATTACATCCTTGGAGTAACACACTCACACAGCAAGTTCTACAGATTGTAGCACCAGCACCAGATATAAGATATAACTCGCATCAGTCCAAAAATACATCATGACGAGGAAAAAAAACATATATAAGTCGCACTGGACTATAGGTCGCATTTATTTAGAGCGCCCTCTCGCGGTACGATAATGTTTTCTCTTGGTTCATCTCTCTCTGTTCATGTCAAATAAATTTTTATAAATAAGTCGCACCTGACTATAAGTCACAGGACCAGCCAAACTATGAAAAAAAGTGCGACTTATAGTCCGGAAAATACTATATATATACGATCAACATTCTTCAAATTATCTTCTTTTTGTATTACACAAAAGAAAGTCATACAGGTTTGGAATGACATGGGGTGTGAATACATGATATACATTAATTTTAATTTTGGGTTAACTAATCCATAAGTAACATAAGTTTTTTTGTGGTGAATTACTCACCTCTGTACCGTCTCCAGCGTAGTGGATGCTGGCTCCTGATACTCCAGATTGAACACATAAAAGGAGCTGAAAAAGACAGCGAAAGCACTGGCAAAGTTATGAAGTTGGTTAGCTTCATAGAAGACCTTCCCCTCAATTCTGACCATCCAGTAGGTTGCAAACAGCAGACTACTCCCTAAAACAAAGGCATCTTCAGCTAAATTGTTTCTTGTAATAGAATTCTCAACAATTATTTCTCGTACCTAGCATGATCACCTGTGGTGTGGTAGGCAATGTCATCTCCTGCTCAACCGTTGGTTGAGGTTGGCTGAAAGAAAAAGAAAAAAGATTCTCAGATATTGAATGATAAATAGATGGAACTTTTATTTTTCAGATAATGTTTATTGCAAATATTTTGTATTTTAATTCCTAAATATAAAACAATATACAGTCAGACGCAGTCAATAATACGAATCTAATGTTGTGATGTGAGATACCAGCGGTCATGTGACAAAAAAACGAAGGACTCAAACCCGAAGACTCGAGATATGAACGAAACATTTCTCTTTCCGGTATTGACAGCATATCCTCTATGGGACTGAGGAAGAACGAAAGACTCAGACCTGAACCCGAGACTCGAAAAGATTAACTAATCGTTTCTGTTTCACACATGGCACAGGCCAGCAGACAGATCAGAGTCAGACACTGACGAGCAGACAACTGAACAAACTAGAACAAACGTGATAAATATGAAGTTGCAAAGGAAAGAATGCCTCGGATCAGGAGGTGAGGTGAACTAACAGAGTCAGACTGAACTTAAGACCTAACAACTAATCATTAATAAAACATTTTGGTTTCTTATTATTTGGCTTTGGGTGCATTAACCTATAGTTTATTTTGTATTCTTTTTACTAATGTAATCAACATTTTCGTAAGTTCTAGATGTGTTGGGATATTTAACAAACCATTTCATTTATATTATTCCGAAATGAACGAAATGACTCGAAAAAGATTGTTTAATTTTGCTGAACGAGACTCAAATATCCGAGTCAGTAAAATGATCCAAACTTCCCACTACTACACAGCGGTGTTTCGTTTATGAATGAATCTGCCTTTTCAAACAAATTTAGTGAGTCAATGACCCATTCAAAAAGTCGCTTGCTTTGTTCCTGAATAAATCTGCCATTTGAATGAACTGACTGAATGAATCATTCAGTGACAAAGACAATGACTTGCCGTCCCCTACTGGCAGTTTTAGTTTAATTTTTAAAGTATTTTTTATTAAACCATTTAATATTTCTATATTAAAAACCTTCCATTTAAAACATTAAACTCATAGCATATTGTTATCATAAATTTAAATGCATTCTTGCCCCTTCAGAGCCTCATTAAAGTCCCAGTGAACAGAAAGTTGCAAACAACTTTTCTCCAGTGTTGTGAAGTATTTCCATGTGAAACTGAATATTAAATAGAGGGCAGGGTTTTACTTTATTTTTTATTTAATTTTTATTAAGGTTAGATAAAAAAAATAAAAAAATGACCAATGTGCTCCTAAAAGGAAATGTAAGTGTAAAGCCCTGCAAGTTATGCATTACAATATGTTAATCACGTAATGCATCTGATAGTCAAAACATATACTTACAAAGCCAAAGATCCTCAGTGCTTGTGGCTCTTAAAAGAGCCTTTGGGCTGTAGTTAGCTCCTGTTGACACAGGGAAAAGAGAAAAAGAAGAAACATTATTTTTCGTCAATGATTATTGGCTAATGACTATATGAACATGTTAAATCACAGATCTGGGATCACTTACACAATCAGATGACAATCAACACTGAAAAAAGGGAGAAGAATATCAGTTTTACCAATAATTAGCATAGAATATCTAAAATATTTTGCAATTAATATGTTTCAGTTAATCTATTGGTCTGCCTTTACATTGCTGTAAAAGCGTTACTATTTTAACATGTCATATTTCTGTCACGTGCAGAGTGAATCGCACGGTGAACCAGACAGTTTGCAGCATTCAGTTGGCTGTCGGTCAAAAAAACCTCTTACATCTTGTCTAGACTTTGTTGATGAGAGGATTCGCGAGCCTGCATAATTCGGAACTGAATTAAAATGGCGTTATGAGCAGTGAGTAGATTCTGACTAACTTGAACACATTTGATAGGTCATTGCGTTCAAGAGACCAGACAACTAACGTTAACGTTATGTCTGTGAATGGCTACATTGATGCTCACCGCAGCAAAACGCGTTGTAAGATTAATTTGCCATTCTCCAGAGAGTGAACACAAATAAGCACTAATATACACTGGAGCGTTTGCCAAATCTATTGCGTCAATACATTATTTCAGTAACAATATGAGTGTGTGCTCTTGCTTGCGGTGGACTGTGGGAGAGAGACTGCGAGAGAGTGCGTTTGAGAATTCGCGCCAACGTTACTTTAAATAGCCTAACGTCACACATTTAACGGCATTCATTTAAATGACGAGTAAAATATACCATAACTGGTCGTAAAAAAATACGGAAAACCATTGTTTGTGTAAATACTACATTGGGTCCAACTGGAAAAGGCAGTCAGTTAACTGTATGACATAATGGGATATGAAAGCGGCAGTTTTTGAGGAAAACTAAAAGTTCCTTCAGACTGTCCTGTTAGTAATAGCCTATTAGATTGTATTATTTACTTTCTTCATAAATTTAGCTATATTTAATTGATATTGGTAATGGTTTACGTTGTTAAAGTAACTTATAAAATAAATGTGTTAAGTAAAAGGTACTTACCTCAGAAAATCTCGCAGCTGGCGTCTAGGTAGTGATCCACTCTGAGAGACGTCAGTTTTGCTCGCACTCAACACGTCACACAAACATCAGTTTACATTCTGCCAGGTTGTTGCGTGGGCTTTGCACGTGAGCAACAATTTAAAATTTGTGAGGTTTAAGCAAAGTTATTATAATTATTATTATTATTGCTATTTAAATATCACCACACCTGTGCTCTTTTACCTGGCATAAAAATAAAACAAAAAATGCCTAATTTGCCTCTATGGGAACCAGTTGTCCATTACTATTACTATAGGAGCACCAATGGTGAGAGGACCCTGTTGTTTATGCTCCGTTTATTATTATTATTATTATTATTATTATTATTATTATTATTATGTTTATCATTATTGTTGTTGTTGTAGTTTTTTTTTTATTGGAGAAAATGCTACTATTAAAATTAACATCCAGTGTGTGAAATGAGAATGATTTTATGATTTTCATCTGCAGAACAAGACAGAAAAAACTATAAAACATTATCATATGACATTTTAATAGGCCTAAAATACAAGTTGTGGACACAATGACAAAGGCAGTGATTACAATTTAATTGTATGTATAGAAATCGGTCTTCTTCATTTACAGTAGCACTACTGCTTTTGCGTAAACAGTAAAGTACTGTAAATTACCATATACAGTAAGTTACTGTAAAATTCATACAAAATACCCACAATGCAGTGCATATTACAGTAGTTTACCGTAAATAATATAAATGGTATTTTACTGGGCTTTTTTGTGGTAAGTTACTGTAAAATTGCGGCAAAGTCTAACAGTGTATTGTGCAGTATTCAGTAAGCTCCATTCTGAAAACCAGATGACGAAACAGTGACGGAAATTCCCAGGTAGCGCTCCATGCTAGGGCTGACGGACTGAATGCTAATTATCTGGAGACTGTGGAAACAGCACATCAGTTGTTTTTATAGGCACATTGACTCACTAAAATAAACTCAAACACACAGGTAGACTGCCAGTGAGATGAATGGATGCTAATGGATAGTGCTCTCCAGGTGTCAGACTTACTTTGCTGACACTACAGTTAATAATTGTGTGTGTAAAAATATAATTTAAATAGCTGAATGGCACTGTGCAGAAGGTATGGAATGTGCAGACCACATTATGTAAATTTGTGTGCAGAGGACAGGTTTTAAAATTTTTAATGATGCTTGATTTTGCCTTAATGTAATACTTAAAACAATTCTTACGGTGTCATTTATTATTTTCTGGTGTTTGATAGCCATTGCCTTCATTTTACTTTCATGCGTAATGGAGCAGTCGGTTAAAAAACTTAATTAGAAAATCATGCATTTCACACAACATTGGGCTACATATTTATTTAAAGGAATAGTAAAAAGAAAATTAGCTGAAAATATACTGGCACACAGTCCATCCAAGATGTAAATGAGTTTGTTCCTTTATTGGAAAAGATTTGTAGTAATGTAACATTTTATCACTTGCTTAACAGTGGATCCTCTGCAGTGAATGGGTGCCGTCAGAATGAGAGTCTAAATAGATGATAAAAATGTAATCAGTAAGAGTTATCGGTAACACTTTATTTTGATAGTCCACTTTAGACATTCTACTAGCAGTAAGTAACTTTGCAACTACATGTCAACTAGCAGTTAGTAGAGTATTAGCAGACTGACTGCTTAATATCTTCTTACACTTTCTTTGTCAACTAACTGTCAACTTATACTAAGCCTAAACCTACCCCTAAAACTAACCCTAAACTTACCCTAACAGTCTACTCTGAGAGTTAGTAGACATGTAGTTCCAAATTTCTGAGATTTAGTTGATATGTAGTTGACATGTAGCTACAAAGTTACTTATAGTCAGTAGAATGTCTAAAGTGGACTATCGAAATAAAGTGTAACAGAGTTATCTACACAACTCCAGTCTACAATTATTGTCATGTTAAGTGAAAAGCTGTGTGCTCGTAAGAAACAAATCCATAATTTAGATTGTTTAACATTAAACGTCACTTCTAGGTAAGTCCATAATCCATAACAACACATCCTCCAGTAAAAAAAGTCTCCTGTTGTCTTCGCACATCAAAATCCACAAACATATTTGCTTAGAACCGTTTTGGACTGTTTTTGCTTGTAAACAGTGCTTGATCTGTGCATATTTTGCTGATTCAGATGAGATTACTTTTTCACTGGAAAAAGCACACTGTAAACCCTAATATTTCAGTGTCCATGGGTCAGTAATTAGGATGCAAATCCAACTCAAATATTTTCGATGACAAATTATAGTTGAATCCATATCCAGGCTTAATCTATGACATAAATTGAGGTCTGAAAACTGGGTCTTTTCTTAGGCCAGGGAGTCAAAGAGATTATTTAAACCTAATGTTAGAGGATTTTCTTGTGAACAATATGTAGAATCCTGATATTTTGAGGCTGTATTGTGTGTTCATAGAAGTGAATGGAAGATTAAGTAGTAGGCCTATACAGTATGTGAAGAACATAACACCATTTGAATGAACTGTCTGCTTGCCCAGGTCTTATAATGTGAGTAACGTGACTTCTATGAAAGCTCAGGATTGCCAAATGCAATGGAAGTAATCAAAGTGAGAATGTACTAAATTTTAGGGGTCTTTTCTGAGAGAATGAATTTGCAGGGCTTTTCTAGGTAAATTTGTTACAGATATTTGCTTATTAGATTATTATCTTTCCAAGTGAATCTCAAACAGTGATGAGTACTTGAACTAGCTGTAAGAGGCTTGAGCATCTCTTGGTGTCTGACTTAGTTATTTGCAGTCTTTTCATGGAAAGATTGGAGATACATTCTTGAGAGTGTTTCTGCTCTGTGCAACAGCTCTGATGATAAAAGCTCAGAAGCCATAATAGAAAAACAAGTTTCTGCTGAATCCTCTGGAAATTTCTCTGAAGAAAAATACAGCTGTTATCTTGAGATTTCTTAAGATTACCTAATATACTGTATAAATGGACAGAAAATCCGAACAGACTCAAGGCTATTTTAAATACTAATATTTCACACATTGAACATATCAAAGATTCATTTTTAGAGCTCACATGAGACTCTAATACATACATACATACATACATGCATACACACACACATACATAGTATATGTTTTTGGCAGATGCTTTTATCCAAAGAGATTGACAAAACATTCAGACCATATTATTTGATCATAATGTGACCTTGTTGTAGAATTAGCCATGCATTTTTAAAGATTTACATCTTTGATGACTCCTCTTGCAGAACACAGATTTTTACCAATCAGATTCTCTCTCGAGCAACAATGTCTCTCCCACAAATAACACCCGCATCTGACTGGCAACTAGCAAATCATGTTACATGGCTCTGATATAATTAAAACTAGTTGGCTATTTAATTAATTTGATTTGTCATTCCCCAACACCCTGTTTCAAAAGAAAATAAAATAAAAAAAATAAAAAAAGAATAGAAAACAAAACAAACAAATAAAAAGCCTGCACTTGTTGACCAGTTTTACTATTATAGGAATGTTCCAAGCACAACAATGTAGATAAAAAAGTATGTTATCTTTTGGTCAAATTATATGTCAGCATCATTTATATAAATTCACAGACAATGCAAAGAAATTAAAAATTAAATAAAACTTTTAATGTATAGGCTAATTATTCATTCAACAGTATGTAAAAAAGGCTTTTATTACCCCCAATATTTGGGTGCAAAGAAAGAACATATACACATATATATATATATATATATATATATATATATATATATATATATATATATATATATATATATATATATATATATATATATATATATATATATACATATATACATATATATATATATATATATATATATATATATATATACACACACACACACACACACACGCACACACACACACACACACACACACACACACACACACACACACACACACACACACACACATACATATATATATATATACACATATAATAAAAATGTAAAACATGTTGAATTACACTAATTAAAAAAAATACTTCAGTAGAACACAACGAAGATTTTTAACTCAAACTGTTGGAGTCTGTCAGTCATATAATGGAAATGAATGGCAATCATGGCTTTGAGAGTCAAAAAACATCATATTTTATTTTCTGGGTGAATTATACCTTTAATGCATTATATTTTCACATACACTCTGAGTTATATAACATAGGGAAATTAGGAAAAGTTGCATGCAGGCCTTTAAATGATGCAATTTACTTTGTTCCTCTTCCTCTCCATCACTCATTCTAATGAACATGCTGCTTGTGAATGCATATGACTGAATGCATACTAACCAGTCCTCACTGCAAAGGCCATACATTTGATTACGTTATGAATACATAGAAATGTGCATCTGGAGGAACAAATTTGAAAACCCCTTATTGATTGAATATAGAACTAATATTTTACTGAAGGTAAAACTATTATAAGTATGTATATATATATATATATAGCCACTGGTCCATATGTCACGGATGAGTGTGCGTGTGAAATTTATCCAGAGAATAAACCACCGTATTTGATATTCAGACTATTTATTTTTTTGTAGGCTTACAAGGGTAAGGCAATCTGAATCTTTGATCATTTTTGTGGGCACTCAGTCATTTAGAATGTTTTTTTTTCTTTGCTTTGAATCTTACAAAAGCAAGTTTATACCTGTCGTAATGCCATAAACTCTTTCTGTCGTGGTCAACTAAACTGTTATTCCATCCATAACCACATTTAGATTCAGTGTGTAAGTGCTGCTACTGCGTGTGAAGGTCTGTTTTGTGCATCTGGGCCGGTCCGTGTCGTGACAGTGGGTCACGGCTGAGTGTGTGTCTGTCATTTCAGCCTCATTTGCACTGTCACTAAACACACAACCCTATTTTTATTTGTCCACTGTAATGGCCCAGGCAGTGGAAACATCTCTGCTAGATACCAACCTCTGTTTTCCCCAAGCCCCATTATAGAGACAGTTTATAGGAAAGAGATGGTGTTGGGTAGATTTGGACTTATCTTATTTTGATGTACATGTATTTTTTGAATAATATTTGATAGAAGATAATATGAGAAAGTTCAAACTTGAATTGAATTGAATTTAATTTAATAAGAAAGTCCATTGCAGTAGTTCTCTTGTTATCAAAACTATGGGCACTCCTATTTTCTGTAAATGAAATTAAAAGTAACTAAAATGTGTAATTAAAATGGTTACATTTAATGATTACGCAAGCTTTAGGAGCTTAGTCTTATTCATGGATCCCACTCAACAAATGACTACAATACTCTTCCAGTTTACTGGATAAGAATTAAGGATATTTAAAAAATATTTTTACTATAAAGTATTTTAGAGCTTGGCCTGAATATACAAAAAACAAAAATTAATGTTATTTTTGGGGAATTTTGCTCTCCTGAAGAAGGGGAATAGAGACATCACGTTGGATGACCGACAAATTGGGATCTCGCTTAGAGAAACTAATCCACTTTGAGTGTAAACCAGGGATCCTCAAATCTTGCCCTGGAAAAGACAAATCTGTCCTAAAGACATTGGTTAGCATGCTCAGGTGTGTTTGATTAGGATTAGAGCTAAACTCTGCAGGAAAGTGGCCCACGAGATCCACTTTCCTGCAGAGTTTAGCTCTAACCCTAATCAAACACACCTGAGCATGCTAACCAATGTCTTTAGGATCATTAGAAAATCACAGGTAGATGAGTTTGGTCAGGGTTGGAGCTAAACTCTGCAGAGCATTGGCCCTCCAGGGCAAGATTTGAGGAACCCTGGTGTAAACTAAAAGAGCCAATGCACATTGGCATGCGATTATTGCATCCAGTTGCCACTGATCACCACATGAGTATAAGTTTTCGCTGAGGAGCTGAGCTGATGACCCGGCCAATGTGCAGTGGTACAGAAGCCATGACGACGGGACGTGACGTCTCCGTTCCCTCCTTCAGGGAACGAGGGTTACATATGTAACCGAGACGTTCCTTTTCAGTCGGTCACTCTTGGCGTCACATTGAATGACCAACGAATTGGGATCCCTACAAAAGTGCTCCTTCAGCCTCTTCTTTTTGCTCGAGCTCGAGGGGGTCTACAATGTGGACTCTCTGGAGCGGTTTTAGCTAGCCAACCCGGAGCCGGGCCTCTGTGCTTCTACCGATTTGAAGTGAAAACACAGGAGGATACCGGATCTACATGAAGGCTATAGAATCTAGCGAACGTGTTGGGGTCAACAGCTCTACAAATATCTGCCAGAAGGCCGCCACGAGCCAGCGCCCAGGAGGATGCAACACTTCTGGTAGAGTGAGCTCGCAACCTGAATGGGCAGGACACACCCTGTGCCTGATATGCCAAGGTGATGGCATCCACTATCCAGTGGGCCATCCTCTGCTAAGAGAGATGACATTCCCCTTCGTCTGGCCTTCATGACAAAGAAAAAGCTGGTCTGAGGTCCTGAAGCTTTGTGTCCTTTCTACTTAGCATCTACATGCTCGGACAGGACGAAGCAAAGCTAGTGCAGAGTCTGCCTCTTCCAGGGGTAGTGCTTGCAGGCTCAATGCATGATCCCTGAAGGGAGTAGTGGGAACCTTGGACAAATAGCCGAGCCGGGGCCTCAGGATTACCTGTATATGCAAACTCTAGGCATGAATTGTCGACCAGAAATATGTGCAGGTCCCCTACCGTCTTGATGGAGGCCAATGCAAGCAGGAACAGATTTTAAATTAACAAACTTCAGCTCGGATTACTGCAATGGCTCAAATAGGCCCTGCTGTAGTGCTCTGAGCACTAGAGACAGGTCCCAAGAAGGTATAGAGGGGGGCTATGGAGGATTTATGTTCATGCTTCTCCGCCGACTTCCCTTCCACGGGGTCGTGGTTGGCAGCTATTACAGCCACATAGACTTTAAGGGTGGAGGGACACAACCTTCCCTCCAACCCCTGCTGCAGAAAGGACCGCACAACTCTGTTTGGACATTTCCTGGAGTCTTCTTGATGAGAAGAACACCATTTGATGAACAGGTTACACCTCAAGGGCTAAGCATGTCTTGTAGATAGTGCACTCACCAATGTGATTGTGTCAACTACCTACCCCTCCAGAGAAGGAGGTGGTGGGTGAGTTGTGATATGGTGGTGATGGGGTGGTGTTGGCGCAGTGGATAAGACACATGCCTTTGGTGTGAGAGACCCAGGTTCGAATCCACTGGGAGACACCAATGTGTCACTGAGCAAGACACTTAACCCCTAGTTGATCCAGAGGCGTACAACCTCTGACAAATATAGCAATTGTAAGTCGCTTTGGATAAATACATGTACATGTGATATGCAACAGGAGCATAGACCAACCTTGTTGGTTTATGGTCGCAGTGTTGTCCGTACAGATCAGTATGTGCTTTCCTTTTAAGCACCCTTTGAGATGAATCAAAGCAAGACTCACCACTAACAACTCTAGACAATTGATGCACCAGTGCAGGCCCTCAATGGGTTTGGCCCATCCAAACCCATTGAACGTGGCCCCCCAGATAGTGGTAGAGGCATGCCTGCCCAGAGAAATGCAAGGTCCGACCATAGGGAGAAGGTCTGGCAGCAGGCTGGTGTGGCTCAGACCCAGTGAGTGCTGCATTACCATGCCTACCGCAGGAGAGTGCTGTAGTGGTCTCATGTAAAACAGCCCCAGGAGCCTCTGAAACGGTGGGACTGCCATCCTGCTACTGAACGTATTCAAGCAGTTTTACAGACTGAGCACATTCCTGAGGCATGATGTCTGTTTGACCAAATCCAACTCCATACAGAGAAAAGATATCCACCAAGTCCCTGTGTTTGCACAACTCACCCAAAGATTGAGCTAGTATGAGCTAGTTGTCGAGGTAAAGTAAAGGTCGCTGAGGGCTGTAAAACCCTGTCATCATATCGGCTCAAGGGATCAGTTCTATCGCATCCTTTGGGCACCAGGCAAATTTAATCACATAGCCAAGTCTGATGGTTTCTGACGGAGCCAACAAGAGAGAATGGGAAGCGCTAGTCAGGGTCAAACAAGGTTATCTTATTATATTATTGTTACTTTATAGACCCAAGAATATTTCCATTCCAGACACGAAAGATGCTCTGATTTGAAATTACAACATTTATTTTACCAACCAAACATGTTAGAATTACACACACATAAAAAAAAAAGAAAATAAAAGTACAAACCCCGGCTGGCCGGCCATCCATCCCTTTCTCTGTGTCAAGGCTGATTTATACTCGCTGTGTCCACAAGTTCGCTTGGGTGAGTGCAGAAAATATGACGTCATTGCTGTGTGGCCGAATGTTCGCTTTGAGTGTGCACAAACTAATTTCACGTGGCGGAGTGAACAGCATTTTTTTTCTTTACGCTTAGCTCTGCATCCAAACATGCACGAGTTCAGGACGATTCTAGCATAAAACGGACATCTGTGCCTGCGTTTGTGTGAAACAGAAGAAGTTTAATGTGTATTTCAAACTCCATTAAGTGTTTTTTTGACAGAAAAGTTTTTTTTATTTTGGAGGGAGGGGGGGGGGGGGGGTTAAAAAAATATTTTTGCATACTTTGTCCATGGCTTTTAATTTGAAATACATTTTATTTGTATTGTATAAAATAGAATAAGAATTCATTTAGATATTAATTATACACTATTTGCTTACAGTTGTCTTGTGTTTGATATGAAATACAGCAAATAGTTTAAGATTGTCTTAAGTTTGTACATAAATAAATTAATTCATCGCAAGACTGAAGACTGAAGTTCTGGCAAATGATTTCTTCTCACTGGTAATTCCCGATGGTTTTAGAGGACAACTACTCCTCGTCGCTCCCCTGTCGTTACAAAGAATAGTACAATTGCGAATGCGACAAGTATAAAAGCCATGTGCAACCCAGTCGACACGCGAAGAACCACCGCTGCTTAATTGCCAAAGATTACACACTGACACAAATATCCTTTGCACCTTAATTCCTCCGTTTGTTTACTCAAAGCCAAAAAAACATACTGGACAGCCTGAACAGTTTGTTGCTGAGATGTTCTTGGTCCTTGTGTTACTAATCTTTTCTATTTTGAGAAATTGTTTCATATGTTTATTGTACAATAGTGCTCTGTGTTTTCAAACACAAGCTTGTACATACTGTGCATGCAGTGCTTTGTTTATTTGTTTGTATATGTCTGTCTTCTTGTTTTAGCATTCAAACAGAATTTTAATACAGCAGAAGCATCAGAGTAATTTTCCAAAATAAAATAAATTATGCTGTTTGCATGCAGCAAAATTACCAAATACACTTTAACATTTTGTGATGTGCAGTGGCTGTCTGTGTGTTACTCACCACCACAAGCCTAGGCTGTTGCAGCTAGCTGCCAGAGCGTTGCTATGGAAGGTGTTCTTGCCAAGGTGTTCTGAGTGTATTTTTAAGTGTTGCTAGGTTGTTCTGGGTAGTTCATAGGAAACTTTTTATAGGCTCAAGTCTATATGACGTCTAAATAGCAATGGCAATAACATGGCATACTATTTTTATTATAAAGGCATACTATCATATACAGTAGAAATACTATTACTGAACAATATCTGTTTCACTTATTCTTTTAAATAGTAGGCAATTTCATTGAAGTCAAAGCCTGTTTTCGCAGCAGAATAAAAAAAAGCTTTAGAAAGCTAAGTGTGACTTTAAAAATAAAAAATATAGAAAAAAATAAGAACTGCAAGATATGAAGACCGAATTCTGATTTTCTGACAATTCCAAGTTTACATGTCATAATTCCACTCTCAAAATTCTTAGTTTACATCTCACAATTACGGGTTTATGTTTCATAATTCCCAGTTTACCTTTCAATTCCGACCCTTACAATTTTGAGTTAACATCTCAATTCCGACCTCATAATTCCAAGTTTACATCTCACAATTCCAATATCAAAATTCCCAGTTTACATCTAACAGTTCCGATTTTACATCTCACAATTCCTTTTTCACAATTTTGAGTTTACATCTCAATGCCAGTCTCACAATTCCCAGTTTACATCCTGAAATTCCGATACCAAAATTCCAAGTTTGCATCTTAGCAAAATCGCAGATTTCTATTCTAACTCACAATTTCCAGTTAACATCTCAATCAAAATTTAACAAATCTGATTTTACATCTAACAATTCAGGTTTCCATTTCCGCAACAACAACAACGTCAACAAAAAAAAAAAGAGGTTTTATTTCACAATTCTTTTTTTTTTTTTTTTTTTTTCAGAATTGTAAGGTTATGTCTCACAATTCTGACTTTATATCTTGCGATTCTGATTTTTCTCTCTTTCAGATTTGCCAAAATTGCTCAGCTGTCAATTTCTCTCTCAGAAATGCCAAATTTCTCAGCCTTTATTCAGTCTGTCCAGTGCTCTTCAATAAATGTCTGGTTTTGCTCAGCTACAACATCAGATATCAGAAGATATCAGAACACTACAAAGGATGGTTTTGACTGCTGAAAGGTTTATTGGTGCTTCACTGCCCACCCTTTAAGAACCAAGAACTGTATATATCAAGAGTGAGGAAAGGGGCTCAGAGAATCACTCTAGATCCCTCAAATCCAAGTCATCTCCTCTTTGAATTCTTACTGTCTGGCCTGTGCTATAGATCTCCAAACACCAGGACTGCTAGGCCTAGGAAAATGTGTTCCCCTAGACAATCTACCTGGTAAAATGTTCTCCCTTACAACTGTACAATTTTTTTTTGTCTATTTCTGTATACATACATACATTATATATATATATATATATATATATATATATATATATATATATATATATATATATATATATATATATATATATATATATATACATAATTATGAGCACTACTGCATTTATTACTTATTTCTCTTTCTCTGTCTTTTTCCTTTCTTGTTGTATTATCTTTGACTCTGACTTATCTCTGGCTCTTGTTTTTGGCTCCCCTCGAGTGTACAAGGGTCCTGATGACATATTGGGTAAGAACATTATATCGAGCTGCAGGATCATTTCATAGCAGCGCTGCTTCTTATTTACACTCTATCCAGCATTGCTGTGAGTGCAACTGAGTGCAGAAACAAAGCAGAGCTCTTCCGGCCATGAAGTTCATCCATTTGCGAGAGCAAGCAGAAATGAAAGTATCCCACATCTCCATATCCTCTGCCTAGGTTTGTGTTGGATAGCTGCCGATGCGGCGAGGGAGAATAATACAGTGAAGTATTTCTTTCATTTGTAGAGTGTTAACATTTACTGACTCTTTTAACTGTCTCTGGCACACAAGGGATCGTGAATCCTAGAAATAAAGAGGTTTTGTTCTTTCCTTCAGAGAAAATTTAACATTCTCGATAAAAGGTTATCATCAAAGTTTAATATTTTGTGGGTTTTAAATATCTTACACAGTTGTGTTTCATTGGTCATTTGGCCTATCGTATGATACTTTTATTTTCAGTATTAAAACTTCTTGATGGAAATTTGCATCATTTCACATAAAATAGTGTCTAAGGTTAAACACGTTATGATTACCCTATTTTGTGTACAATGTTATTTGCATAAAACTATATTATGGAAGTGTCCAAAAACTATTGTTTTACCAAATAATAATGTCCCAAACAATACACTTATTTTTAAAGGACTTCAGTCAAAAAATGAAAATATGTTGAAAATGTACTCACCCTCAGGCCATCCAAGTTCTAGATTAGTTTGTTTCTTCATTGGAACAGATTTGAAGAAACTGTTATTATGGATTATGAACTGGTATTTTGACCAGACGGACTATATATATATATATAAAAGCATGGATTTGGGGTAATTCAGTTATCCAGGGAAGGAGTTACTTGCATCTCACAAAGTTCTCACAAAATTGAGGAATGTGAATGAAATGCTTCAGCAAACTTAATAAGGAGCCCAATGATTTGAAATAAAATAAAACAAGCATTTGTTTCTTATAAACTGATAAACTGGAGTTGTGTCAGGTGTTTGGACTCTCATTGTGATGGCAACCATTCACTGCAGAGGATCCACTGGTGAGCAAGTGATGCAATGCTACATTTCTCTAAATCTGCTCTGATGAAGAAACAAGCTACTCTACATCTTTGGATGGCCTGAGGGTGAGGTTTTTTATTTTTTTTTATTTTTGGGTTAATAGTCCTGTACTAAAGTTGAAATCCTGATCTTTATCTTTATCTTTCTCTCTGCTGTCTATGACGTATAAACAATCAGTCTTAATTGACAACTTAATTTTTTGGCTCAAACGTAGAGTGGCATGTTATGCATTAGCATCATGCACATTGATTCCCAATGAGCCAATTGCACATGCTTATGCACTCAGATGAATGCGTCAAGCACTTAATTGTTCATTGGTTGATTGCACCAAATTAAGCTTGGCTTAAGGCCACAGCGAGGGTCCAGGAAAACAGTTAATAGCCAGATCTGTCCTTACAAATGAACGAAATGTATTTATCCGTTATGGACTCTTGTCGTGTTGCAGACAAAGAGCTTGCGGCGGGCGATGCAAAGTAACGTTAAGTGTCAAGACGTGACTGTTTAGCTGGAGTTCCACACATTATGCCATGCTCATTTGGGTGCACATTTTTGAGATGTGACCTCATGTTGCTAGTGGTCGAATGCGGTATGCTAACTGTATCTTAAATAGCTTGCATAAAACTTTATCTCGCGGGTCAACAATTTTACCTCACTTTCTCTGCTGCGGTAGAGCTGGGCTCTGCACTTGCTGCCATCTTAAATGAAGACGCGTCAACTTTCAGCAGTGATGCTGTGCCAGAACAGTGCGGCTCTTTGTCTCTGAATATGAACCCTCAGGCGCACTAGCACGCCCACTCGCAAAGCAGACAACCACGCCTCTACTACCACGGACGTTTTTTATTCCACTTTTTTTTTTATTCGAATATTAATTTTCACCTTCGAAATTCGTTTTTTTTTTTAACTATTCGAATATATATTCAAATTTAGAATATTCGTTGACAGCCCTAATGCACATCCAGCACACAAAGCTCCCGTTCCACCACATCCCAAAGATGCTCTATTGGGTTGAGATCTGGTGACTGTGGGGGCCATTTTAGTACAGTGAACTCATCGTCAAGTTCAAGAAACCAGTTTGAAATAATTCGAGCTTTGTGACATGGTGCATTATCCTGCTGGAAGTAGCCATCAGAGGATGGGTACATGGTGGTCATAAAGGGATGGACATGGTCAGAAACAATGCTCAGGTAGGCCGTGACATTTGAACGATGCCCAATTGGCACAAAGGGGCCTAAAGTGTGCCAAGAAATCATCCCCAACACCATTACACCACCAGCAGCCTGCACAGTGGTAACAAGGCTGGATCCATGTTCTCATTCTGTTTACGCCAAATTCTGACTCTACCATCTGAATGTCTCAACAGAAATCGAGGCTCGATATTTTTTCAGACTTCAACTGTCCAATTTTGGTGATCTTGTACAAATTGTAGCCTCTTTTTCCTCTTTGTAGTGGAGATGAGTGGTACCCGGTGGGGTCTTCTGGTGTTGAAGCCCATCCGCCTCAAGGTTGTGCGTGTTGTGGCTTCACAAATCCTTTGCTGCATACCTCGGTTGTAACAAGTGCTTATTTCAAAGTTGCTCTTCTATCAGCTTGAATCAGTCGGCCCATTCTCCTCTGACATCTAGCATTAACAAGGCATTTTCGCCCACAGGACTGCCGCATACTGGATGTTTTTCCCTTTTCATACTATTCTTTGTAAACCCTAGAAATGGATGTGCGTGAAAATCCCAGTAACTGAGCCGATTGTGAAATACTCAGACCGGCCAGTCTGGCACCAACAACCATGCCGCGCTCAAAATTGCTTAAATCACCTTTCTTTCCCATTCTGACATTCAGTTTGGAGTTCAGGAGATTGTCTTGCCCAGGACCACACCCCTAAATGCATTGAAGCAACGTTACAATGTTATTGGTTGATTAGATAATTGCATTAATGAGAAATTGAACAGGTGTACCTAATAATCCTTTAGGTGAGTGTACATACAGTTGAAGTGGTAAAAAAAAAATATATATTCCACATTTGATTTAATGTTACTTGTTTTTTCTTTGTATTTACTTCTTAAGATTTTTTTTCTAAATGAAAACTCTTTCTAAATCCTAGAAAGAAAAATACAGAAATATTTTTTTTTTCTGCTCATTCTTTTGAAAATTACTACATTAATTACATAATTTAATGTGATCTCGTCAGCACAGCATCATCTAGCAAAACATAAATGTAATGTTAAATTAACATTATGTGGCTTTTTAATTCTGTACCAGCTGGTTCACATTAAACAATGATATTTCCTAAACCTACAGGTGAAACTCATCTGGTTTCTCTCAGGGTCATAAAAACAATGAATTCCTGAATAAACATACTTTAAATTCCAAACTGCAGCACCAACTTTAAGTTCTTTTCTAAAAACATGCCGGGGTCAGGTTAAAGGTTAATGCTCATATGGATGTGTGCAAAATTCCAGGAGGGCAGATGGTATAAATTAAAAAAAGACATTTCATGGAGGATTTCCTTGAAAATGTAAATTCTGTGAGGGAAAACATAAAGGTCAGTGAATGTCTTTAACTATGAGCATGTGTGAATGTGTGCCAAGCTGTTTGCTGCATTCAAGATTTGGGGAAATTTAGCATTACATCACTTTTCATCAATGGATCCTCTGCAGTGAATGGGTGCCGTCAGAATGAGAGTCCAAACAGCTGATATAAACATCATAATAATCCACATGACTTCAGTCCATCCATGGATTTGTTTTAATGAAACAAATCCATCATTAAAATGTTTCAACTTTAAACCATTGCTACAGTTCAAAGTACACAATCCATAACAAGGACTCCTCCAGTGAAAATCTAAATCCATCAAATGTGTTGGACTGTTTTCACTTTTCATTTCGCAAGCCATATTCATTATGAATTTGTCATGTAGATCACTTGTCGACTACTGCCATGTTTTTATCAGCTGATTGGACTCTCATTCTGATGGCACCCATTCACTGCAGAAGATCCATTGGTGAGCAAGTGATGTAATGCTCAATTTCTCCAAATCCGTTCAGAAGAAGGAACATTTTGGATTGTCTGATTTTTCAATAACAACAACAACTTTTGAGTGAACCATTCTTTTTAAGTATTACAGTTCTCCTGTCTTCTGTTTGTTCTAAATAATTTACATTAGCACCTGGAGAAACAGACACGGAGAGAGAATGAGAGAGAGACAGACAGAGACAGAGCATGGATGATGATGTTTAAAGGTATAACTCACTGTTACGTCCCTCGTTATTTAGATGTTATTTGTCTAGGAATATTATTAGACGTAACAAAAGTTTTGCATGTGTGTCAATATAGTGACGAGAATCTGTTATTGGAAAGGAACAGACAACCAGCCATAACTGAGTTGAAAGGTTTTAATTCTTCAACTACAATAAAGTGAAGTAGTAACAAAGGAGAAAATAATAATGAAGAATAATAAAGTAATAACTATTTATAATTTATACAACGTAACAAGAATAACCAGAGCAACAGACAATCTGAGGAAGAGGAAGGAGCAAACGAGTGGTGCTTAAATCAAAAAACTGAATATAACAAAAAAAAACCTTTAACTAAAGTTAAAGAACTAAACTAACTATCAAAAAAAAAAGGTAGAAAGAAACATCTTCAGCGTACAAGACGCTATAACTAAACTATACTAACTAAAACAAAAACATACATAATTAGCACCACTCCTAACACTAGTGCATCTAATACATCTCCGTAACTATGTGTGCAA
Source organism: Carassius auratus (assembly GCF_003368295.1). NCBI lineage: Eukaryota > Metazoa > Chordata > Actinopteri > Cypriniformes > Cyprinidae > Carassius > Carassius auratus. The sequence goes on along the minus strand of NW_020523936.1, from coordinate 69,981 downwards.
ATGTAAGTCGCGACCTGCTTACCTGGCTCACAACCTCTCCCATCAGTCTACACAATGTTAAACGATGAACTGAGATGAAGATTTCATGACAGCAACAAACATTTAGCAGGCACTGCAAACACGTAAGCTACCAAGGGCAACACAGTGTGCCTTCAAGAGCAAACAAAGAGAACTGATATAACTGCAAGATCACAAAAGCAGCGAGCCCCAAACAATAGTCAGTCGCTCAGACTGGTCTCTCAAACAAGAGAACCGTCTTCACAGCGTGTGCCAACTCTTTTCCCAACCCAGAGTCTGTTTTCATTCCCCCCGCCATTGAAGTTAGAGCCATTCATAAACCACCCGGCGACAGGCGATTGGCGGCGCGATCCCAGACGTCAGCATCCTACGTCAGCTGATTGACAGGCGGACGCTCCAATCGAGCTTCACACCTGAAACAAACAAAATACACAAACACACACGCCAAGCATATGCAACAACATACGCACAAACAAAAATTACGAAGCGCGGCGTACGTAACACTCACCCCCTTAAAACTCAACCAATACTGAAGCAGTATTTAAGCTCTAGAAAAGGTGTCAGCAATGATATTCTCTGAACCCTTTTTATGCTTTATGATCAAGTTATAATTTTGCACAATCAACGACCAACGCATAAGACGTTGATTGTGATTGTACATTCTGGACAAGAACACTAACGGATTGTGATCCGTGTACACAGTAACAGGCAGAACAGATGAACCCACATAAACCTCAAAGAATTGCAAAGCCAGAATTAGACCCAAAGCTTCCTTCTCAATGGTAGAATAATTTTGCTGATGTCGGTTGAATTTTCGAGAAAAGTAACAAATTGGATGCTCAAAACCGACATCATCCTCTTGAATAAGAACAGCTCCCATGCCTAAAGCACTAGCATCAACTTCCAATTTAAAACAACGTGTACAATCCGGAGCAGCAAGAACAGGTGCACTAGTCAACAACAACTTTGCACCTTCAAAAGCTTGTTGACACGCATCAGTCCAAATAAAAGCATTCGCTGGACTTAACAAACTGTTTAAAGGATGTACTACAGTGGAGAAATTTCGGCAGAAACTTCTGTAGTAACCAGCCATGCCTAAAAAACGACGTAACTCTCGTCTTGTCGTTGGAATAGGAAAGTCAGCAATAGCAGATATTTTGGCACTAACAGGGCGAACTTGACCTTGACCTACTTCTTTGCCCAAATAGGTGATCGTTGCTTTACCAAATTCGCACTTAGCCAGATTAATTGTCAGGGAAGCATCAGCCAATCTTTCAAAAACTGTCCGAAGAACAGTCAAATGCTCAGACCAATCAACAGAATAGATTACTAAATCATCAAGGTAGGCATTACAATTTCTCACTCCTGACAACACAATGTTTACAAGGCGCTGAAAAGTTGCTGGGGCGTTTCGCAGCCCAAATGCCATAACCCGGTACTGTAGGAAGTTATCCGGAGTAACGAAAGCTGAAATATCCGCAGCTCGAGCGGTCAATGGCACTTGCCAGTACCCTTTCAGCAAATCTAATTTCGTCACAAACCTAGCAGAACCCAAGTTATCGATGCAGTCTTCCATCCTGGGAAGAGGATAGCTATCCGGTACAGTCACAGAATTTACTTTTCGATAATCTGTGCAAAACCTGAATGTACCGTCAGATTTTGGAACAAGAAGACAAGGAGAACTCCACGGACTATAGCTAGGTTCAGCTAGGTCATTCCTCAACAAATAATCAACCTCAGTCCTCATCACAGAACGTTTCAAACTATTCACACGATAAGCATGTTGCTTGATGGGAGAATTACACGTCACTTGAATATCATGCTGCAATACATGCGTTTGAGTCGGCACATCACTAAACAGCATGGGAAATTCTTGAATTAGCCTCATAACGTCCCGTTTCTGTGACTCAAGCAAATTCTCAAGGTTTTCAGACAATTTTTTTAAAATCTCAGAATTCGAAAGTCTACCACACATTGATAAATCATTACGAAGTGTAACACCATCATCAGGATCACACTCACCAAGAGAAAGCCGCGACACCTCGTCCTTCACCATCGTAGGATCAGACACCGCAACAACAGCAGCAGCTAGAACATCAATAGGAACAGCAACAAGCTTTTTTTTCTCTTCCACAGATTTCTCAGACACCTTTCGAGAACAATATAATTTCAACATGTTAATGTGGCATGTACGAAACTTCCGTTTGCGGTCAGGCGTGTGGATTACAAAATCAGTCTCACTCAATCTCTTTGATACCTTGTACGGACCAGAGAAACGAGCAGTCAAAACTGAACCTGGTACTGGTAACAGTACCAAAACTTCGTCACCAGGTTGAATTTCACGCACAACAGCTTTCCTGTCATACCATTTCTTCATGCCCTCCTGAGCAGTGGATAACGATTTTCGTGCAAATGAGCACGCATTATGTAGTCGTTCTCGGAACCGACTGACGTAATCTAGCACATTTTGTTGAGATGACTTAGTGTCATTCAACATTCCGTCTTTCAACACCTTCAGCGGCCCTCGTACGGTGTGACCAAAGACTAAATCTGCAGGACTAAACCCCAGAGATTCTTGAGTTGCTTCACGAACTGCAAACAACACTAATGGTACTCCATCGTCCCATTCTTTACCAGAGCTTAGACAGTACTTTTTCAACATTGACTTCAGCGTCTGGTGAAATCGTTCAATAGCACCCTGGCTTTCAGGATGATACGGGCTCGAGATCCGATGTGAGATACCCAAAGTTTTCAACACTTGTCTAAAAACATTAGAAAGAAAATTCGTACCCTGGTCTGTCTGCACGATTTTTGGCAATCCGAACGTGGAAAAAAACTTTATCAAAGCTTTAATAATGACAGGCGCAATTATTCTTCTCAAGGGAACAGCCTCCGGAAATCGTGTCGCAGAACACATAATAGTTAACAAAAATTGATTTCCTGCTTTTGATTTCGGCAAGGGACCAACGCAATCCAAAATTATATGCTCAAACGGTTCGCAAATGACAGGGATCGGAATTAATGGAGCTGGTGGAATCTTTTGGTTGGGCTTGCCCATCACTTGACACTCATGACATGTGCGGCAATACTTAGACACGTCGCTCTTCAAGCCAGGCCAAAAAAAATGTTTGAGAATGCGGTTGTAAGTTTTTGTCACCCCCAAATGACCTGCTAAATCATGATCATGTGCCAAGCTCAACACTTGTTTTCGATAGACAGTAGGTACAACAATTTGACATACAACATCCCACTCATTCTCCCCATCTCTGTGAGGATGCCATTTCCTTAACATCAACCCATTTTCGATCACGTATTCAGCCGCGTTGACTTTATTAGGTTGAGGACTTTCCACAGCAGAAAAACATTTAGTTAACGACAGATCTTCTCTTTGTGCAGTCTTAATTCCTTCATGAGAAATAGGTTCAGCTAACAATTCAGACTCAGCTATTGCCGTATCAGAATGTCTGTCATGTCTAACATTTTCAGATTCTTTTTGACCTGACCCAAAATGTTCCTCGGTGAACACAGGTGACAAAAACGTGTCAGCCAAAACAATGTCATCTCCAATTCTGCGTTTTTGAGCACGCGTAACTACATTAGCAGCAAATACCTCCGGAAAATTATCAGATATATCACCAACAGGAATAAAACAGTCAGGTTTATCAACGACTTCGAGCACAGGTGACACTTTACCTCCCGCCAAATCGTTCCCGAGAATGAATGCAACCCCTTTCACAGGAAAGGAAGAACGTATCCCCACCTTAACAAAACCTGAGACCAGGTCACATTGCAAGTGTATCCGGTGCAGCGGTACCTTTACAACACCCATCTCAATCCCTTGAACTAACACACTTGACCCACAAAACGTTTGCTCCGACAAAGGAAGTGCATCAGAGACTACAAAAGATTGAATCGATCCTGTATCCCTCAAGATTTGTACCTCTTTCTGCTCTCCAGGTTTACCATTTACGGAGATTAACCCCTTCAACAAAAATGGTTTAAACCCTGAGTCAATCGCATCTTTCTCTAAAACCGCTTTAGGACGCACAGTCTTCACAAAAGTAACAGGCTTTAACTGTCCTTGCTGAGCCTGAGTCTTACGTCTCAGCATTAAACAATCAGAAATAAGGTGTCCCGTCTTGTGGCAATAAAAACATTCTCGTGTTTCTTTATTCTGTGGTGAACTGTTTTTAGCACGGGTACTTGAATTTTGAGTTGAAAACGAACTCACCATTCTCTCTGGTCGGGGTAAAGTGAACACACTCTTATGCGTTAACACATACTCATCTGCAAGAATCGCAGCTTGTGATAACATGGTGACCTTTTGCTCATTCAGGTACGTAACTACTCTTTCCGATAGACAATTCTTAAAATCTTCTAAAAGCATTAACTCTCTCAACAAACTCAAATCTTGCACGTTGTTAGAAGACAACCATTTATCAAATAGAATTCCCTTCTCACGGGCAAACTCCACAAATGTCTGAGCTGACTTCTTATGGTTCCTGAAACGTTGCCGATATGCCTCAGGCACCAATTCATATGCACGAAGAACAGCGTTCTTTACGGTATCGTATTGCATGCTTTCTTCTAAAGTTAGTGCAGAACAGACTTCCTGTGCTTTTCCAACTAATCGACATTGTAGTAACAGACACCAAACCTCTTTTGGCCAACGAAGTGCAGCAGCCACACGCTCAAAAGCAGCGAAATACGCATCCACTTCGGATTCTCTAAAGTGAGGCACTAAAGCGATCTGTTTACTAACATCAAATGTAGTGGTCGAAACATCACTCACAGAATTTTCCCGGACGAGCCCCCAAATATGTTACGTCCCTCGTTATTTAGATGTTATTTGTCTAGGAATATTATTAGACGTAACAAAAGTTTTGCATGTGTGTCAATATAGTGACGAGAATCTGTTATTGGAAAGGAACAGACAACCAGCCATAACTGAGTTGAAAGGTTTTAATTCTTCAACTACAATAAAGTGAAGTAGTAACAAAGGAGAAAATAATAATGAAGAATAATAAAGTAATAACTATTTATAATTTATACAACGTAACAAGAATAACCAGAGCAACAGACAATCTGAGGAAGAGGAAGGAGCAAAAGAGTGGTGCTTAAATCAAAAAACTGAATATAACAAAAAAAAACCCTTTAACTAAAGTTAAAGAACTAAACTAACTATCAAAAAAAAAAGGTAGAAAGAAACATCTTCAGCGTACAAGACGCTATAACTAAACTATACTAACTAAAACAAAAACATACATAATTAGCACCACTCCTAACACTAGTGCATCTAATACATCTCCGTAACTACGTGTGCAAATGTAAGTCGCGACCTGCTTACCTGGCTCACAACCTCTCCCATCAGTCTACACAATGTTAAACGATGAACTGAGATGAAGATTTCATGACAGCAACAAACATTTAGCAGGCACTGCAAACACGTAAGCTACCAAGGGCAACACAGTGCGCCTTCAAGCGCAAACAAAGAGAACTGATATAACTGCAAGATCACAAAAGCAGCGAGCCCCAAACAATAGTCAGTCGCTCAGACTGGTCTCTCAAACAAGAGAACCGTCTTCACAGTGTGTGCCAACTCTTTTCCCAACCCAGAGTCTGTTTTCATTCCCCCCGCCATTGAAGTTAGAGCCATTCATAAACTACCCGGCGACAGGCGATTGGCGGCGCGATCCCAGACGTCAGCATCCTACGTCAGCTGATTGACAGGCGGACGCTCCAATCGAGCTTCACACCTGAAACAAACAAAATACACAAACACACACGCCAAGCATATGCAACAACATACGCACAAACAAAAATTACGAAGCGCGGCGTACGTAACACTCACCCTAAAATATATATATTTTTTCATGAGACAATATTTTATATAACACTTATTGCAGTGAATTGTAGTTTACTATTAATTTAGTCTCCTTAAGTCTCATTTCTGCTTCAGCATATTCAGATTATTGTGCCTTATTTTGTTACAACATGCCAGAATCAATAGCATTTTCCATCAGTAACATTACATTTGAATGCAAATTAGATTTAGGTGCTTCAGTGGAGAGGAAGATTTACATTTCATTCCGTTCCTTACATAAAGGTATCACATGACTTCATAAAAGAGTCATGTAGGAGATTATGGGGTTTTGACCTTGTTGGAGTTTGATAGGTTACAACAAATGGTCCTTCTATACAATGTAAAAAATAAATAAATAAAAAATTCACTGTCAAAAAGCTACAGTAAAAACCTGTTTATTGTTTAACAGTAAGTTATATACATATTATATACAGTAAATAACTGTAATTAAATTTAATTTAATTTTGCATTAAATTACGGGTTTTGGAACAAGTCATTGTATAATTTACAGTGAAAAAAAAATGTTGTAAACTGAAATTGCAAGAATTCCCTGCATGACACTTTACATTTTATGTTTTTTTTTTTCATTTTTTCTTCTTACCAGTTGTGTAGATTAGGGTTTTATCTTACATCTAATTCATGTTCAGTTCATCTTTATTGCAATATACAGTGTATCAGTATCATGTGGATTGATGGTGTTTGTGTGAATAACACTGTGCAACTTCTATATATTAGTATTTCCCTTCCCAGCTTGTGTTGTGATGAGATTTGATTTATCATGTGACTTATTCACACCTGCTTTTGGTGGTCATCAGTGCATTACAATGGTACAATGCATATAGTAGTACTTTAGTATGTCGTGATTGAATAATTCTTAAAAGTCTGTAAAAACGTCTTATATAAAATACATTTCAATGTTTTGATTTGCTGGGGGCCAATTCTGTGATTGAGATATTGAAATGAATGGGCTAATGGAGATGAGGGTGTCTCTAAACATCCCATTTCTGGGACACAGCTGCCCTTTAGGAATGCAGCAATTCTCTGACCTCTGACATATAGTGTGATATGTGATGGCCATTTCCCTGGTGGACAGTCTGACCCGCAGTAGCAATGTGCTATAACGTGCTGATGAAGCCTACAGAGAGAGGAGTTTTGGAATCAAGACCATTAAAGATATGCATAATTTAGGCTCATTGTGTTTACAATTGGTATATATATATATATATATATATATATATATATATATATATATATATATATATATATATATATATATATATATATATATATATACCAACTTCATCTGTGTGCATAAAGCATATGCACATAATACATTATATTATATATAGCAAATCTCAATTGCTGATTTATTTTGTTGTGAAATGTAACTACAGTCATGTCCAGCTTTATAAAGTTAGATATACCTGCACAAGTATGTCAAAGTTAATTTGCATACATACAGGACACTCACAAAAGGAGATATCAGAGTCGACCCAAAGCATAGGCCTTGGCAGTTGCCAAGGGTGCAAAACGACTGGGGGGTGCCACAGGAAAGTTTTATTTTTTTTATTTTTTTGGAAGTGAACCTTGTGACCATGGTGCACTCCTACACCCATATATTATGAATTAATCATAAGATGTGACAACATGTCATGTTGAACTAGTTTAAACACTTTCTGCCTCATGACATAATACATCATCATAACGCAATAATTATGCATGGCGCATGCAGTTAAAATAGTTTTGCCATGTATTTGCCATGTTTGTTCAAGTAAATATTACACTGAAAGGTATGGGTATGCTAATTAAATTAACTAGCTAGCTGGCTAACATGTACAAATAAATTATAAAATGTAGCCTTTATTTTGTTGCCTTTGTTGACTGTTAGACTATCTTAGGAATTTCATATTTCCCTTTGTTGTAATAAGTACTTGTCACTGTAGACAATTGGCTAGTTTGACAGATTCACTCCAAAAAAAAAAAAAATATATATATATATAATAATTCACTACAAGACGCTCAAACATATCCATTTATGTATCACAATTTACTTATTACTTATTTATGTTAATACTTATCGGTACTATGTAATGTTATAATATAGTAAAATCTGTATTTTCAGAATTTTTTAGTTGGGGAATCTAAAATCTTGCCTGGGCACCAACAGAGCCTAGGCCAGCCCTGGTTGACATATACTACTGTCTATATAGCACATCTCACCTCAGTGATGATATAGCAAATATTATTGTATATGCATATTATTGTTTCAGGTTTAATCTGCTGAATGGGACTATAAGGCATGAATCGATTAAAAATAAGTAGCACTAGGCAAGTTAACGCATTATTATCGCATTAAAGCATGAATTGATACTCATTTTATCATGTGTTAACACAGTTATTATGAAAGTCTGTTGCTCACTGTATCTGAATACACATACAGACAAATCAAATTATTTAGGCTAAGCATCAGCCTTCAGAAACCACTGTCCAATGTTATTTTTAACAGATAAGAATGCAACAAGCTCTTAATCATGACTTTATAAGTTGGAAATAGGAAGTCTCCGATAGCACGTGAAGAAAGTAGAGAAATGCTCGCTCAACACAGAGTAGTGCATTCTTTTGTAACTTTGTGGTTAATTATTTTGAGTTGTATGGGACGTGGTAACACGGCCCTCTCACAATATATTGCTTTGCACATCTATCGCTTTTGCCGCTCAGAAATATTCACGCAATCATGTAGCACATATTAGAAGATCTGCACTCCATCGCGGTCAGTGCTCACTCACTGATCTATATATAACTGAATCGCACTCTGGCCCACATCTTCCAATTGAGCCAGGGACTGCTAAACGGAGTGATCACAATAGTCAAACGAACCAGGCTTTGGGGGTTAATATTGCCTAGTGTGATCACACCTTAAAGGGGGGGTGAAATGCTATTTCATGCATACTGAGTTTTTTACACTGTTAAAGAGTTGGATTCCCATGCTAAACATGGACAAAGTTTACAAAAATTAAGTTGTACGTTTGAAGGAGTATTTTTGTTCCAAAAATACCTCTTCCGGTTGTCACAAGTTTCGGAAAGTTTTTTTCGAGTATGGGTCTGTGTGACGTTAGATGGAGCGGAATTTCCTTATATGGGTCCTACGGCACGTCTGCCGGAAGAGCGCGTGCTCCCATGGAGCAGAGACGAGACATTCACTGATCAGAGCGAGAGACCGAATTGTCACAAAAGAAGTGTGTTTTTGGTTGCCAGGGCAAGACAACCCTGCACAGATTACAAAAAAAAAAAAAACAGCATTAAGGGACCAGTGGATGGAGTTTATTTTTACAGAGCATCGACGGAGTTGTGCAAGTGTTTGTGTTTGTTCCCTGCATTTTGAAGATGCCTGTTTTACAAACAAGGCCCAGTTTGACGCCGGATTTGCACATCGTTTATTTCTTAATGATAATGCAGTCCCAACGAAAAAGGGTCACGATCGTGTGTTGGAACCGCAGTCAGTGAGTAAAACTGTTTCAAATATCTCTGTGTTGTTAACTTAGCTATCAGCGTGTAAGCACATCAAGTAAAGAACATGCGATGTTGTCATCAAACTGCACTTTCCACATGTACAGCTTAAAAAAAAAAAAAAAAAAAAAAAAAAAAAAAAAAAAAGACGACATAAAGTGGAACTTAGTCATTTTCCAAAACCGCTTAGCAAATATATACAGTACCAGTACAATACATGCCAAATAGAGACGTCGTTGCTGATGCTGCTCTTGTTAAATTTCAGCCTTTGGATCTGATTCTGGATCATAAATATACGCTGAATCTGACTGTTAGCCATGTTTTGTTTTGTATTTTTATTTTTTTTTCACGGTAATGTCACAGACGCTCTCAACGCACAAGCCTACTGGCGCTCGTGATTCTTTAGCTCCGCCCACATGTCACGCCTCCAGCCGGTCGTGTTTTTCCGGGAAAAATCGGTACAGACTATCTTTCTCTTATAAATATAATAAAACTAAAGACTTTTTGGAGTTATGAAGGATGCATTACTACTCTATACTCAAGATTAACAGGATACTGAGTGAAAACGAGCATTTCACCCCCCTCCCTTTAATAATTCTCCCACATCCTGCACACACAAAGTGTTGTCCCATGCCTCACTCTGCTGCAATGGGTCCAAGTGCAAGTCTCTAAACCCTATTCGCATGGGATTAGTATTACCTGGTGACCTCCAGTCATTTGTAATAATTGCGGAGGTTGTCTGTGATCTTAATCCTGTGCAAATCGGCGTAATTTGTAAAGTAAAAATTCCCTCGCAAATGACCTACCATATTTAGCCGAACACAGAGGTCCTGTGATAATATTAGTCCCGTGCGAATCAACGTCTAGGTTTTTTGGTCAGCATTTGGCTGGTTGTATATATTTTTTTAAGGTTTTTGTTTCCTGTGTGCCTTTTTATTCATTTTTCTTGAAGAATGGAGTTGTGTTGGAGTGTTTGATAGTAGGCCATTTTGGGTGCTGCCATATCACTACTAGCCTGGTAATACCAGACTCTGCTACTTCACTAAGCGAAATGAAATTGAGCGGAAGTAGGAAGTCTGACGTAGTCAGGCTATATCGCTACACCATACAATTTCAAAATCACACAAGGTCCCAAGATAATACTTGTCCTATGCGAGAAGGGTTTAATAGGAAGATGGCTGTTATAATGTTATGATTGAGGCTCTGGACTCATAATTTGTTTTTCTATAACAAACTATAAAATATTTTCTATGAAACATTAATGTCCTGGCAGTGACAAATGGCTTGTTTTATATTTAATTTAATTACATTAATGTTATAAGTTAAGATTTACCAGAAATATTTTAACTGCTAATATGAAAAAGGAATACTGCTGTAAAAAAGCACCTTATTTGTTTAGTGTTTGCAAACAAAATATTATTGCACTTTTGTTCATATAGCAGTACTTTTAAATGGAAAAGTGCACAATAAACAAATTTTTAATGCATTATAGTTTCGTGCATAACAATGCAATTAATTGCAATTAATCACAGATGATCATGTCATTAATCGCAAAAAAAAAAAAATGTAATAGATTCCCAGCACTAAAAATAAGATATTATAAACATTAACATTGAAACTTATCACTTATTTCACTTATTGTGAAAATTGCTATACAAATAAATTGGACTTGACCACCAAGTTGCTAGGGTGTTGTGGGTGGTTGCCAGGTGTTTGCTATGTGGTTGCTAAGGTCAGTCAAAAGTCTCAAGTTATGCACCGAATCTTTTAAAATGTAAAGGGGTATGTTTGGATCATTAACCCAGCATCTGAGCAACAGTAATAATGATGCTTGCCTCTGCTAACTATTAATAAGATCTGGCATATGGAGGAATAGAGCATGAGTTATTGAAGTGACTCGTTCTCTTTCAAAAAAATAAATAAAAAAAAAGGTGCAAAACTATCACTGTACCTTTTCGAAACGTTCAATATGAATTTCAAAATTATTTTATCAAGTGTTTGAATACAGACATGTACAGACTTTGTGTTCTAAAACCTATTCTCCATTTATGTGAAAAAATCGAAAAGGGCTGATCTTGATCTGAGGTTGAATACAGCTTCAGGCCAATGAAAAGCCTTTCTGACGATTATTTAGTTTGTCTAAAACTCAGTGTTCTTTGCAGTTCTCTTATATTTTTTTTTCAGGCTTAATTTGTTGTCTTGATCTTGCTTGATCTAAACTAAGCTGTAGATGCAAAACCGCAATATTTAACACAATTAGTTTAGCATTGTTTGAGGCAAGCTTCACTATCACTACTGCATACTCGGCAATAAAAACAGTTTTATTACCAGAATTTAGATTAACCAGATTACCAGATACCACAATATCAAGGGCAATTCAGGAATTTGGGGGAAAATATGTAAACACCTAGAAACCACATAGCAACCTGCATAAAAAAAAATATTTGTCAATATCTTTTTAACTGCATAGTAATGCTTGGCACCACATATTGTACCACCTTCGTAACTGCATATCAACACAGTGGCAACTAACACCTTCTTAACTGCATAGAAATGCTGTGCCAACTGCATACAACCTACACAAATGCATAGAAACTCCGTGGCAACTATATACCACCTACACAAATCTGTAGCAATGCTGTGGGAACCACATACTACCTTCTCAAATGAATAGCAGCGCAGTGGCAACCACATTTGTAACTTTATTGTAATGGTGTGGCAACCACTCTAGCATGCTGGAGGTGCTGTAAGCATGACTTTCATTTTCCGGAGACATAATTGATTGAAATGCATGCAGTATAAGAGCACATGAATATCAGCAGCTGGGGCTCTAGATGAGGCTCTAGGCAAGGCAAGGCAAGTTTATTTATATAGCACATTTTGTACACAATGGAAATTCAAAGTGCTTTACATAAAATAAAGTAAAATAATCATGAAGAAAAATAATAACAAAAATAAAACAAGCAATTTTAAAACTTTTAAAATGATTTTAAAACGTTTTAAATTTAATTTAAAAACAGTTCGAAAATGATTTTACATTAAAAAAAACAACAACAACAACAAAAACAATAAAAATACAATGAAAATGCACAGCTAAACAGATGAGTTTTAAGTCTAGATCACTAGTGTTTTGGCACATCTGATCTCTTCTGGAAACTGGTTCCTACTGCGGGCAGCATACTGGGGAAGTCGTGGCCTAATGGTTAGAGAGTTGGACTCCCAATCGAAAGGTAGTGAGTTCGAGTCCCAGGCCGGCAGGAATTGTGGGTGGGGGGAGTGCATGTACAGTTCTCTCTCCACCTTCAATACCACGACTTAGGTGACCTTGAGCAAGGCATCAAACCCCCAACTGCTCCACGGGTGCCGCAGCATAAAAATGGCTGCCCACTGTGTGTGTTCACAGTGTGTGTGTGTTCACAGTGTGTGTGTGTTCACTGCTCTGTGTGTGTGCACTTCGGATGGGTTAAATGCAGAGCACAAATTCTGAGTATGGGTCACCATACTTGGCTGAATGTCAAGTCACTTTCACTTAATAACTAAAGGCGGACTCCCCTTGTTTTGTGTGAACTCTGGGTATTTCTAACTCCCATTTCTAACTCGATCCTAGTGATCTGAGTGCTCTGTTAGGTTTATATTCAGTGATCATATCAGTAATATATTTCGGTCTTAGGTCATTTAGTGACTTCAAAGTGAGTAAAAGTACTTTAAAATCAATCCTAAATGTAACTGGAAGCCAGTGTAAGGATCTGAGGACTGGTGTGATATGCTCAGATTTTCTGGTTCTAGTCAGAATCCTGGCAGCAGCGTTCTGGATGAGCTGCAGCTGTCTAATGGTCTTTTTGGGAACTGTACGTCATTAATCAGCAGGATTTTAAAGCCATTAGAGGCTATGGAACATTTGGTGCATTCAGTTGTAACCGCCACACTTGCTTGATTTAAACATTTTAAAAAGGGAAAACAAGAGGCTGATTTGCAATTCATCAGAGATGTTAATGGACACTGCACTGTTCAATTATGTTTATTTGACATCAGTAGCCTTGTAGACCAGGATCAGGGGACGATGAAGTATTTGAAAGGTCTCTGTAAGGTTCACACACTGAACGATGTACTGTTTGTAGATTAGTTAATGGAAAACTTTGGTAATATCATTATACTGCTTATTTGAGCACAGAGAGAGAGAGAGAGAGAGAGAGAGAGAGAGAGGATACAGATATGAGTATGGACAGTGCTTTTATTCAGCAAAGATGCTGAATTGATAAAAAGTGACAGTAAAGACTTATAATATCTCTAGTGAGGAGCTACCTGAATTATTAGGGCTAGTAAGGTATCGTAGTGAACCAGGTGTGTCGGTCAGAACACGCCCCACTGCGCAATGTGACGTGTTCTGACCGACACACCTGGTTCACTACGATACCTTACTAGCCCTAATAATTCAGGTAGCTCCTCGCTAGAGATATTATAAATCTTTACTGTCACTTTTTATCAATTCAGCATCTCGGAGTGAGGTCTTTTTCATGTCATTTTGGACATCCAAATTCGGTCCACTGAAGGGGTTGTTTTGTAACGCCAGGCGACGTCTTTTTTCAACGTCTTCTGCACGTCTAATGTTGACATCCGTGGGACCTCTGTATAAGGGCTAATTATAGTCCAAATGTGGTCGTTTGTGGACGTCTTTTCAACATCAAATTTAGACTTATTTTGGACGTAATTTTTATAACTTCTATGACTGTGGTCCCATGTTTTCAGAGGGAGAAGGACATGTTTTCTGTGCCAGTTAATTTTCCTGTAGCTTTGATTGGCTAACAGATAGTTTAAACAGGAAATGCATTACACCTTTGTATGCATCTCCAGTTATCACCTGTTGCTCAGACAATCAAATGGAATTTTTGCAAAATGATGTGGAACAGGATGCCAGCTTCTGAAATGGGACTAGATAATTTTCCAAAAACTCCATTTGATTGAGGAGGAAACGTTCACCAGTGATGCAGGCTGAAAGGCTGTGCCAGTATTTTGCAATGGTTGAACACTCGCGCAAAATGTCGTGTTGCCTCGGCCAATCAGAGTGGGGTTTACTGTTTGGGTTATGATGGTGTGCTGCCTCAACCAATCAGAGTGTTTTTGACTGGTTTGGTTGAAATACAAAGCTCTTGATAGAGAGTTGTCCTCGACTGTCCTTTAGCTGCTGTTGGTTCTTTTTAAATTAGAAATAAGGAGGATAGGCCTAATATATGCTACCATGAAATTATTTTCTGAGCTATAATTTCACACAAATTGCATTTCCAAATAAATAAACAGATACATGCAAATATGCATGTATGCATAAATAAATAACTTGATTAGGTTACTTTAAATAAAACAATTAAAGAAAAACAGGAAAATGTAAAAAAAAATATATATATATATAGGCTTTTGCATCTGAACTCTTCATGTATTAATCACGTTGATAGGCCCTATAAAACAAATATTACATATTAATCATGTAAATTTCCTGCACCTGTTATAGACGTCCAAATGACGTCCAAAAAATGTACCCAGTTCAAAGTTCAAATGTTGAACGTCAAGATGACGTCCAAGTTTGGTCATGGTTGGACGTCCAAATAGTGGACCTAGTTTAGACGTTGAATAGATGTTCAGAAATGGTCATGGACTGACCGACCTAATATAGACATGATCTGCACGTCTATCAGACGTCCAATGTGTAGTGGGGCAGAGGGGAGTATCAGTTTCAACAGCTTTAATAATCATAATGTATGATAATCAACAGTAGTGAGAGAAGACAGCATTTGCATACACTTCAGTTAGTGGTTGGATGTCAAGATACTGAAAGATGAGCTTGGTTATAACGAGTGAGGTTTATGTATTGTGATTAGTCAATGGGCTGGTTTAAAGTACTCAGATGAGATGAAATATGCTTAGCTCTGTTCAGTCTCTGTAATGACAACATTTGAGCACAAAGAGATGGAGAGGCTGAATCAAGAGTGAATTATATTCTTCCAGAGGGAATCAAATGTACAGGCTTTCTGCTGTGCAATTTTGTGTAAATGTCAACATGCATTAATTCATCTCATTCACACACACACACACACACGATGTAGTTTTCTTCAAAATTAATAAATACAGTTAAAAAAGCAGAATATGACTCAAAGTTGCAATAATTAAGTATGATAAATAATACAAATATCATTTTCTGTATGTAAGCCCATTTATTAACCAATTTGCTGCCGACCTTCAATGATCCATTTCAACCATACTATAAGAAAGAATTACACAAGATAAACTAACATTTTTTCTTTTTTATTGATAAAGCAGTAGTGTAGCCAGAAAATAGACTCTGGGTGTTTATATGAAAATCTGGGTGTGCCACATTTATTGTCAGATTACTGTGCAAAATTATGGGATAGTATTTTTGTCGCACTGCTTCCGTCCAACCATAGTCCTAGTGGTAATTTGGAGGACGTCTCAAAATTTAGTTAATTGTTAAATGTAATAATTTTCTTGCAAATATGATAATTTTGAACTTCTGGTATGGAACTTGGACATTTCCAATCTGGCAACACTGTCTGTTGATGTTGGGCCCGGGGAGGGAGAAACATCCTCATCAGGTGTAAGGTTAGGCCTTGTGTCCGACTGTCCATCAAGCTGATGTTTTTTGCTAAAAAAAAATTAATAAAAAAAGGAGCTCTGCGACATATTGCTTGCTAGCAATGTGCAATCAAAAATGATCTGTTTATATCATAGACTGCTGGGGTCACAGTCAGCTGCTGTTTGCTGATTGGTTGGCAGTCCGAATTACATTTTAACATTTTTAGCATTACTTCACCATATATTGGATTCTTGTTACTGTGCTCCTGATAATATAATTCAGTGGCGTTGCAGAACTGCCAGATTCACACAGTATCAAACATAATCACAGTAAAACAATACATTGGTAGTTTGTAAAATACAGACTGATGTCTATGGAAGCAGTAAAAACTATCTAATCAAATGTAATTTTCTGATGTGTTTTATTCATATATCAGACACGCATAGCAGAACAATAAAGTTTACTCTATTCTTCGTCCAGTTCAAGAGCCACTTACTTTCATGTATTTCAGGAGAAACTGGGGAATTCAAGTGCTGCACGTTTAATCCAGCTGACAG
Source organism: Carassius auratus (assembly GCF_003368295.1). Taxonomy (NCBI): domain Eukaryota; kingdom Metazoa; phylum Chordata; class Actinopteri; order Cypriniformes; family Cyprinidae; genus Carassius; species Carassius auratus. Next base: position 53,453 of record NW_020523936.1, on the reverse strand, counting down.
GACTGAACTGCAGCGCTCATCTCGTTATAGATCAAGATCATTTATAAAGGTTCTTAAACGAAGAATTGGAATATCAGATAGTTGACATGGTAAGCGAGTTTGTGAATATATTTTAATAAAAAATGAAAAACTATATAAAACGAATAGCGATACATCTGTTAGTGGCTGCGGTGTGTCACGCGACAATCATGATGCGTCGCCATGGAAACAAGGGGTCAGTTAAAATATTTGAACTTATGCATGAAAGGGTTGATTTAAAAAATATATATATATATATATATTCTAAGTAAACAACAATAGCCCAAGTTTAGTAAACATTTTTTATTGAGACTATTTTTAGGTGTGCCAGCTGCCACTGTGGGTGGCACAGGCACACCCTGGCACACCTGTGGCTATGCCACTGTGATAAAGTGGGTTGAGCTTCTTCTACATTCTACTGTACAGATGTCAATTTACATTTTCTTCAGTCTGAGGCTTTTGGTGCAAATTAACTTTTACATTTGACAAAAATAGTATTGACTTTTTATATTAAAAGCAAACAAGCAAGCCCAGGCTAGATTGAAAAAGTAATGCAAAAGTAACGAAACACATTGCTTTCAATCAAAAGTAACTAAGTAACATAATTAGTTACTTTTTTACAATATTCTAATGCATTACTCTAAAAGTAACTTTCCCCAACGCTGTTGATGGATTTGTTGTATTGAGCAAGTTGCTCGTGAAGAATCAGTGTAGACACATTTAAGTGTAAGCGAAGTTGAATAGTGAAGATGTGTGAATGGCAAACATTTCTACTATAGTCAGCACTGAGACATTAGTGTGGGGTCAACTAACTGTAGGTTACATCCGTCCCACATGCATGTTCTCTAAAGGAGTCAATACTGGAATGTGTAAGCTACATTTATAAAAAAAAAGGGAGCGCAGTGAACTGGAGTCCCACTGGTGTATTTACATTGCAGGGGTAAAATCCACTACACTTTGTAGCATTGTATGTCTTATGAGCCACTTATAATGTTAGTCAAGGTTTCTTGCACTAAAAACTTGATTTACTTTCACATGATCTCTGTTCACCCTTTCTCTGAACCAAAGCATTGAACAGGCTCCTGTTTCCATATTTTTAGGACTTCTACAGTAAATGACCTCCACTATGACTTGCTAAAATCTCTGTATGTGAAATAATGTTTACAGATTGTAGGTTTTGCAGGTTTTATCTGCTCCATCTTCCAGTAAAATCTTCTTTGCAAAGCTGCATTATATTATGATAGATTCATAAACTAATAGATTCATAACACAGCTGCTTACGATTTGCTTGAAATGTTCAGGGATCTTAAAGTTAAGAAAACATACTTCCATAACATTTTACAGTTATATTTTGCTAGTTTGTATACCAACTGTGTTAGTATTTATTTTCTTCTTTTTTTAAATGTGTTTTCACATAAAGAAACAATTTCTTTCTTTCTTTTGTTCTTTCTTTCTTTCTTTGCTTTTGATTTATTTACATCTTTGTAAAAATGTATTTTTATTATGATAATTTTTTTATGTTAATGTGTAATGTGAAAATGTAAAGCTGGTCATAAAGCCACACAGTATATGTCTCTGTGCATGTTTTTATTTAATCAATTTATTTTTGCTTTTATTTTATTTATTTATTATTATTATTTTATTATTATTTTGTTATTTATTCTATTTTTTTATTAAAATGTATTTATTTGCATTAAAATAAATGAATGTATTAAAATATTTGATGTTTTTACATTTTTATTGAAATTGATTTGTTACATATTTAATTTAGTTGTTTACATTTTTTATTTAGAAAAAATATGTTTAATAGCATGATGAAGTAAAGTCGGATCAAAGCCAATTCAGTTTGATACAATAGCTCTTTTGGGAAGAATAGTGAGTGTTTTTGGGCTGATCCTCTTCTCTCTTAGTGTGAGGCATTTGTTTGATTTTAGAGAGAGAGAGAGAGAGAGAGAGAGAGTCACTGGCAGCCTCAGCTAAAATCCAAGTCTGTAATCCAGTGCTGCTCTAAACCTCATTCAAAGAACAATCGACTCTTTTTAATTAAAGCTCAGGCCTTAAGAGGGAGTCAGAGGCCGATGAAGTGTTGTCTTCTCTCAACGCAGCACTTAAAACTCACTGTGTGGCTGCACTAAGCCGCTCCCTAGTACTAATGTATCTGGCTACCTGACCTTCCCAGCAGTACCCATTATGGAGATGAATGCTAATTTAAAAAGGGAACAGTAGTATTAGACCTTATTTAGCAGAGCATGTTTAGTGTTGCCAGCTGACTCAATGTGTAGTCTATATCAAATAAGGCTGCTTTATGGGTGATTTCAGATGAAGTTTTACTGGCACAAAGTAACACCTCTGATCTTTTTTTGACCCTTTTCTGATCCAGATCAATCTTCAAACAATTCCAGAGGAAAATTTTACTGCTCAAAATTGCTTTCACAGTTTATGACACTTAATGGGTATTTCATCTAATGGGCTGTGCAAAGATGACCATCTAAGGAGACAAATGTTTTGAATATATAATCATATTTTTTTTAAATTTGGACATAAATAAAACACAAATTTCAGGACATACTGCATTGGTTTCCTTAGCATATTTTAAAAATGCATGTGTTTAATTTGATTTATATAGTATTCAAATTTGTTTATTTATTAGTTTTAATTGATTTCATGTTTAATTAATTAATTTAATTTTTATTTACTTATTTGCACTGTGTTTGAATTTATTTATTAATTTAGTTTTTTTTTTTAAATTAGTGAATTTATATTTTTATTTAGATATTTATTTTCTTTCCTGTATTTATATTTTATGTATATGTGTTTATTAATTCATTTATTTGTATTAATTTATTTACATGATTTATTTATTTATTAAATGGCCTGTCTAGTATAAAGAGTTGATCTAATACACTCAAATACTGTACAGTATTTATTTCCTACAAAACGGATTAGAATACTGATGACAGTTAGCATTAGCTGCTCCAGCCTCTCCTTGCACAGATCATATCACTTCAACTATGTTTGCAATGTTACTTTGGAAATGTAATAAGTTACTGATTAGTTACCCTATTTAAAATATAATAACTAGTGTAAATATTTCAATTACGTTAATGTAACATTTGATTACTTTTTGAATAATTTTCTAAATTTCTAATAAGTCTTTTTAACTGTTAATCATTTAAAGCAGGCAGGAGGTAAACCTTACAGTAGTGCTCGACACTGAATACTGTCAGACTTTCAAAATCCTCAAAAAAAAAAAAAAAAACTTTAACAAGATATAGTTTAATAGCTATAACACTGCTTTTGATATCAAATTTTTGCATAGCAAATGTCATGAAACACTGTTTTAAAACAATTTTTTGTAAAAACAGTTAATCTTAATTTTTCCTTTCTCTATCCAGGGTTAAAAGCTCTTGGTGCATAAAGAAGATCTGTTAAGTTGCAAAGACTAAAGTCTCAAATTCAAAGAGATAAAGAGTCAACCACACCCTCCTAAAAGAATTCATTCTAACACACCCCCACACGTCTACGTCACGGTGTGGGAAGATTTGCATAATGCCACTTAAATGTTCACGCAAAGAAAGAAGGTTTCACTTTTATTCTTGCTGTTGCCGCCGGCTCCATTTTGTGGAGATGCTGTTTTTCTGTGTGAAAGTGAAGCCATTTTGTTTGATCTTTCAAAAGAGGACACAACTAGAAATCAGTGGTTAAGTTGAATTAACAATACAGTTCAACCCAAATATTCAGATGTGTGCAATGCATTTTAGAGCAGTGTAGAGTAGCACTTGTTGTTTGTCGTTTCTCCAATCACAAATGCAGACATGGGTTTATGTTTACCAGCATGATACGCAACGCATAAGAAGACAGTATAAGTCATTATAATCATTGATTATGTCCCCACTGATGCAACAAATGCTTCATTTGTTATGGGTTTTATTGTTTTGTCTACTTTCACCGGGACACACAACATCACAATATGTTGAGGGGCGTAACATTTCCATCACATGCTTGAGGCATTCGGCCAATTACAACACACTGCATAGCTGGCCAATCAGAGCACACCTCACTTTTGATGAGGTTTGTAAAAATCGACGCACTCCAGAAAGGCGGGCATAGTGAAGAAACAATAATGTACAGTATGTGGAAAATAATGTGTCTGAACCTTAAACCGCATAAACATTGCATTACATCAAATATGTTCTTTTAAGCAACTTCATATGACCCCATAAAAAATAAAGCATAAATCCAAATATAAAATTAATCAGTTATCAAATAAGCTTGTGTCCAATTCTTTATCTTAATCTCATGAAGCATTGGAGTCTCTTATTTAAGAGCAGCCATTGCAATTTTGAAAATAAATCAATTAAATCTATTTATGTGTGTATATGTACTGGTTTAACCAAATGTCCTCACTTATAAAGTGAAAGATCATGACAACCCACTAGTGAATATATATTACTTTTTTTTTTCTAGTGTTTTGTACATGTTTCTGTGAAGGACTGATTTAGTGTAGGGGTTTGATTAGTGGAAGTCTATGCAATGTCCTCACTATGATAGCAAATATATATATATATATATGTATTGTGTGTGTGTGTGTGTGTGTGCATGTGTATGTGTAGGCTATGTGAAAATATTCAGATTTAACCCCCTTTGTAATTGCAACTAATTTAATTGTATCAGATTACATTTACATTTACTTTGTACTTAAATTGCATACTGTAACTCTATTACACGTAACTAGTTACTTCCCAACGCTGCACTTCACCAGATCCTGCTTAACTCCACCATCTGTTGAGCGTCAACGTCATCTCTGCTGCACCGATCGGGCTGGATTAGGTATGCCCGCGCACATCCTGTCAATTAAAATGCGATTAGGAATAATGAGAAAAGGTGTCCCTGATTTGACTCGAAATGACAAGCAGGTGAAAAATGTATTGTTTGGGGAAAAAAATGTATGCATTCATTTTGGCAGCTGTTCTCGCGATCCTGGGTTTGCATTATACACATACCACATGGGATAAATCAAGTTCAGTCATTATTCTGTGTTCCAGATCACTTAAATAAGCTATTGAACCATCTCTCATGATGTTCCCTAATGAAAAACAACATCACACAAACTGGCTTTCAGAGAGTCTGGAGCCATTAGCTACTGTAAAACAAGAATGTCTAAAAATGAAATGTTCTGAGTGCAAGGCTTACTTGATTCTTCCAGGGAATTTAGGCTATTAAAATAGCCCTATATATTTCTGTAGAACACACAATCATCTGATTATTATTATAAATATATATATATATATATATATATATATATATATATATATATATATATATATATATATATATATATATATATATATATATTTTTTTTTGGTAATTAAAGGGATTTCTATATTTTAGTCATTCAACAGCCTAAGAACAATATATGTACACATTATATAATAACAAAAAACGTAGCAGGATATTTTTGTCGATGCTACGTTGCGTAATGTTAACTTTTGTGATTGGCCACAACAATGACAGACTGCAGCCAATGGAAATTGCTTCTCTGTTGGTGTGCATCCTAGAACAGATCGTAAAAGCAGACTGTGTCAGCTAAGCCTAAACCATTTGGGATGATCTGTGATATTGCTGGAAATTCTGAACATCATAGTTACAGATACAGATACGATAACAGAAAATTTTATATGGATAAAGTTGTGTTAACGTACCTGTCTTAATGTTTAAGTTAGTCAAAGCAACTCAATGCTCAAAACACTGGAAACTGGAACACAATTGTTTCTTTTTGCTCTATTTAGTACAAAAGTTCCAAACAAACTGCTGAGCCACTGTACATCTTATGCAAAGTGTTTTATTTATATGCGTTTTTGAACATATCTAGTGAGTCAATGAAGAACTTTCCATAAAAAACATTCACTTGCTGTGTTCCCAATTGAATCATCTATTTGATTGAATCGAATTAATGAATGATTCAGTAACAAAGAGACTGACTTGCTATGGGGCTCGACGTAGGATTTAAATCAAACTTCGCTTATCAATATGTACATGAAACACATGCATAAACAGCTATAAATTACTCACATATACATGTACTGTATACTATTGGATGTTAAAAAATATATGTATGAAATAGGCAACACATGCACACTAGTTTGAAATCCATACCAATACATCTTATGTTAGTAATGCATATACACTTGTGAAAAACTTGCATATACATATATACTTGACGCATGCACCTATAGACACTGGTTTATACATATAAACTCAATCCATGCATATACACGCACATACTGTAGGCTTACATATAAACTTGCTGCATGTGCACACACCTAAACTTACTCGCATATACATATGAACTTGATCCATGCATATACAATTTGGAAATTCAAGGAAAGATCAGTTGCTACAAAACTGAGCGAACACTGAAGTAAAGAGTTATCTACGTTGGCCGAGATAGCTCAACGCGCTGCAATTTTAGAAAACATATGCAAATTTAAAAAAAAAACATCTTCATCAGTTTGACAACACAAGTGCTGCAAATCACATGCATATATCAAAACGCGCTGCGAATCATCACAACACATGCATATAACGAATCGCGCTGCAAATCATCACAACACATGCATATAACGAAATGCGCTGCAAATCTTCCCAACACATGCATATTAAGAAATGCTGCAAATCCTCACAACACATGCATATAACGAAATGCGCTGCAAATTTTCACAACACATGCAATTAACAAAAGCGCTGCAAATAGCACTTACCGCAATGGAAATGTTTCAAGGAGACCTCAAAAAGTGGTCTTTTTTTTCATGGTGTTTTTTTTTGCTTCATTAATTGATTCAATATTTGCATATGTTGTGATGATTTGAAGCGCGTTGCGCTATATGCATGTGTTGTGATGATTTGCAGCGCGTTTTGTTATTTGCATGTGTTGTGATGATTTGCAACACTTGTGTTAACAAACTGATGAAGATGTTTTCTTCATTTGCTGATGTTTTTAAATTTGCATGTGTTTTCTTAAGTGGCAGTGTGTTGAGCTCTCTCGGCCACCGTAGTTATCTACGTAGTTACTATGTAAATGGAACAACATTTAGTCTAGCAGAACTCATGTAAACTGGCAGGTCATACTACACTGGTTACGAATGATGTGACACATTGCGTCAAAGCACACAGAACCCATTGTAATCAATGATTGTATCACTGAAAGTGCTAACTAAGCGGCAACCTCCCGCTCTCTCTCGTGAAGCCCATACGGAAGTGACTAAAACTGCAATTCATTGACTGGCTGCTTGAGGCTGGCTGCAAAAGGGAGTCAATCCCATAGACTCCCAATGTTAAAATACCTTACTTTACAGGAGAAAAAAAAAAAGGTTTACAGCCTGGTGCAAAAAAAATATTTTGGTCTATATAGCTAATTTCACCCTTCATGACAACTGTGAGGGGGGTGATTTTTTTTATAACTCATCCGTTTAAATTATAATAAGCCTTAAAGTTCTGCATAATTACCTTTACCTTTACCCTGTCCATCCCTGTCCATCAATGCAAAAACAGCAAATATGCAGGCTATCCATTTACGCGCAAACGATTCCTTTTACGCTGAGATGCCTTCCGTTTGCACTGAGAAGTTCATGCACAACCTCATTTGAAACCACTTGCACATATGTTGGCCTATATACACAACTAAAGCATGCATCTTTCTATCAGAATTGAGTACATTTGTGAATTTGATTTTGTATGTGCACGTGTTTTATGTATGTGTATGCGTGAATCCAGTTTATATTTATGTGCGATTGTGTATAGGTGTAAACGCATGGACCAAGTTTATATGTATATGCAAATATGTAGACCTATGTGTGTGTGTGTGTGTGTGTGTTGTTGTAGGTGTATATGCATGGATCAAGTTTATACTGTACATATAAGCGAGTGTTTAGGTGTATACATGCATCAAGTATATTTGTATATACAAGTTATTCAGAGGTGTACATTCATTACTAACATAAGATGTAATGGCATAGATTAAATATAAGTGTGCACATGTATTTCATATATATATATATATATATATATATATATATATATATATATATATATATATATATATATATATATATATATATATATATATATATATATATAAATTAATGAGCTATGAGCAGTTTAAATATGTCTACTTAATCCATGACCATGAAAACATAAAGCTGAAATTATTGTTTACTTATTATTGAAGGTTTGATTTTAACACTATTGCAGTAAAATATGCACACATAAAGCAGTTTTTCATTTCTTTAAAATTTAGAAACCATATACAATTTTCTTCCTAATAGGAAAAACTAAATATATTTTCAAAACAATGCTGTATTGGACTGATCGACATAAAAAAGACATTATTATTCCCCACTCCTCCCATCAAGCTTGCAGGGAAATACAATTTTGCTCCTTTCTGCAGTTCTCGGAACTTTGCATGGCTGTAGTAACTTTTTAATGCATAAGTCTTTTTGATATATATATATATATATATATATATATATATATATATATATATATATATATATATATATATATATATATATATATATATATATATATTTTTTTTTTATATACATTTGTCCCTGAATTCAAGTTTTACAACTTTTGCTATAGATGCAAGTTTTTAGCATAAACCTTTATGGATTATAGGGTCACTGACAGCTTTCCTCCCATATACATTAATAAACTTAGACATACAGTTACTGTAATCTGTTTCTGCCGCAGCCAGTATTTCACCTTTAGGGGTTTGCTGAACTCCCTAAAACCAAGAATGAACATTAGTAATGCTAATGATGCTCGCTTTAGCACTGCAATGCAGAAAGCACTTTTATCTTCTGCGATTCTTCTTCTGCCAGATCAGTGCTGTGTATGGTCACAAAACACAGCATGTACCTTTTTCAAAAGAATACAGGCAATACCTGAACATCGTCCATCATTTAACTTCAAGTGTAACTTACAGTATGAGTCAAAAATGCTGTTTTATCATGTTATTTGAAAACAGCAGAACTTGCTGATAGGATGCAGGTGCCATCAAACTGTTTTTCAGGATGTAAGATATTTGGATCAGACTCCACTTGCTGGGGCGGCCAAAAAATCTGAACTATCATGAGCATTCAAAGTGAAATGTCAGTCAACAAGAAGAGCCTGATGGTTCGCTGGTTTATCACAGAACTGGAGGAATAAGGGAGTTTTGTGCTTTGGCTTGTATTGAAGTAACTAATTTAAAAAAACAGCTTAGTTTATTAGGCCTTGAGGAACAATAGGGATCAGACAGTGCTGTGATACCACTCGATTTCAGCCATATTTAGAATTTGAGCAGCACTACATCTGGAGCTCATTTGGTTCTTTTAAAAGTTCACAATAGATTGTCGTTTATCTGATTGCTTTAGACTGAAGACAGCTTGGAGAAAGCCAATACATAGTGATCTCTTTTGATCATTTTAGCTAGTTTTATGCACCTTTGGTCTAATTTGTTGTCATAAATGCTTAAATAGGGATAATGAAATTGCTAAAGGCGCAGCATTCTTCACTTGTCTGTAGCTCGTCGTTGGGTAGTTTTGAAACACATTTTTATAATTATTGATCAATGGCTATTATTAAGCAAGATCAGAAAGGTTAAATGTGCCCATATGTGCAATCCGGATTGCGTGTTTGGATATGTCAAGCAGGTTATTTTTGAACAAAGTAAGACACACAAGCTGTAAGAATTGCATATGATCAGTTTACTGGTTAATCAAAAAGCCCTAACCGGCTGACCAGCAAAACTTTGATCTCAAAACTGACATCATAAGTAGATTTTTTTGTAAATATCGGAGAGAAAATTGTTCAAAACTTTGGGGTCAGTAACACACACACACACACACACAAACACACACAAACACACACACACACACACACACACACACACACACACACACACACATATATATATATATATATATATATATATATATATTGACAAACACACACCAAAGATGCATTAATTTGATCAGAAGTGATGGTTAAAACCATGCATGAAGTTTATAATGGAAATAAATAATGTTTGAACATTATTCAAATAATCCTGAGACAAACGTGTCATTTTCCACTAAAATATAAAGTAGCACAATAGTTTACACATTGATAATCAGATATGTTTTTTTGAGTAGCAAATCAGCCTATAGAATGATTTCAAAAGGATCATGTGACAATGAAGACTAGAGTAATGATGCTAAGAAATGCAGCTTTACCATAACAGAAATATATTACATTTTATAATATTTCAAAATAAAAAGCAGTTATACTGAAATGGTATCTTGCAATAGTACTGTTTTTGCTGTTTTATCAAATAAATGCAGACTTGGTGAGCGGAAGAGACTCAAAAAAAATTAAATAAATAAATAAATAAATTACTGAACCAAAACCTTTGATTGATAATTTATGTAAGCATTTTTAGATGTTTGGCTATTGGTTTACAAACCAGTTTATTTGAGAAAAACAGATTTAAAGTGCACATTTTTCTTTAAATGTGTTTTATGTGTGCTAATACAGACAGCATGATGATGTCAAAAGGACACATTTAGGCCACTGGACACTGTTTACACCTGGTAAAAGTTGTGTTTTTGTTAATCTAATCAGAAGTGATGCTAAATTCAGCCGTATTGCTTTCATAGTTTAGATGCTCATATGGTCGAGTGCGTTCGAACAGCCACTAAATACTGCCTCTTCTCTGCAATTTGACCTCATTCTTAAACATAACGTGTTGCTGAAGTGCCCTAGCCAGAAGGTATTTAAACTCTGCTGGCTGAAATCTAAAGTTTAGTGGCCCAGCTCCAAAATGTCAAAAGCACAAGCCCAATCCTGATTCACAAACCCACTGTGTTGGGCATATTTCTGAGGCTACCATAGCAGAAACAAGAGCTGCTGCTCTCTGCACTGCTTGAAAAAAACAACCACAACAAAAAACAGCTACGTAAAACCAGCTTAAGCTGTTTGATTGGTTTTAGTTGGTTGTCCAACCTAGTCATAGCTGGTCAGCAGGCTGGTTTTAAAGGGATTTTGGCCATTATTAGGCTGGTTAGGGTGATCTTAGCTGGTTAGACTGGGAGACCAGCTGACCAACCAGCTAAAATCACCTTAACCAGGCTAGGAGACCAGTTAAAACCAGCTTTATTTTTTCAGCAGGGTAGTTGTTTCCTTTCACAATCTGTAATATGTATCAATATGTAAATTGCACAAGCTTATTTTGCAATATTTGATTGAAAGATCAGAAAAGGCCCATACAATTACACAACCATATACCGCCCCCCTCAAAAAAATCAGGAAAGTTGTCAAAAGAGATGAGTATGTGTTTCCGTCATCTACTTGCAATCCGATTGACCAGAAAACATCTTCATATCAGGTGTAAACAGAGCTTTCGAATTTAACCTTCAATTCCTTTTCAGGAATAAAATAAAAAAGAAGGAAGAAATTATGGTTCCTGTAATGAACAAGTGAAGGAAGGTTAAATTTATATTCACTTTGCAAAAACCACAAAAACCCGCAGACAGATGTAGTGCAAAATGTGAAGGTAAATTCCAGCTGTATGTCTCTTAAACTGTCAGCGGCAGCTGGTACTAGAGCAATATATAATTCATATTTCTGCCAGGCTAACGGCTTTAATGTATTCTGATTCTAAAACCCGAAATCTTCCACACAGCAAGTGCAGGGTACATGACACTGGGGCAAACCGTTCTGACAGTTATTCCAAGTTTTTATCACGAGCAAGGATTGCTGCTTAAATGTTGCATAATTCATGTCCGCTGGGTCTGGCGTCAGAATGTATTCTGCCTTTAAACATCACTTCTGAAAATCCTGAGAGTAAAAGGTAATTTTACAACAGCTGCCTGGCACTCTGGAGGATATGGCCTCATGATGGGATGAATGTGCTGAAGTCTGATGTGGAATGATGTCGTCTGTTTGAAAGTCAATGCGGTTGTTTATGACTTCCCTTGATAGTTGTCAACACACAGACTTTGGGAAGGTCATTTGAGTCTTATTAATAGTAAATAGAACTTGTCAATGTCAATGAGCATCATATTATTTATTTATGTTTTTTACTTATTTATTTGTTTTTAGAAAAACATTGTTTTCCTATAACCTGATGCTTCTTGTGGGGAATTCTCAGTGAATTCATACTTTAGTCAAGTCAAGTCTCAAGTCAAGTCTGCTTTATTTTCCACATGTACAGTACATACACACAGAGAATTGAAATTGCGTTACTCTCAGACCCCGGGTGCATACAGATAACATTAACATTAAAGCCTATAAATCTAGATCAAATATAAAATGTACATACAACTATACAATAAGGGAATGTAAGAAAATACATATAATAAAATAAAAAATAAAGTCATAGTTCAGTGGTGTCTGTGGCAGAAGAGGGGAGGGGGGTCAAGTTTGGGAGGGAGTTCAGCTTCCTGACAGCCTGGTGGATGAAGCTGTCCTTCAGTCTTCTGGTCCTGGTCTGGAAACTCCGCAGTCTCCTCCCTGATGGTGGCAGACTGAGGAAGCTGTGTAATGGGTGAGTGGGATCACCTGTGATGCAGAGGGCTTTGCGGGTGAGACGGGTTTCTGTAAATATCCTGGAGGGAGGGGAGAGAGACACCAATGATCTTTTCAGCTGCTGTCACTATGCGTTGCAGAGTCTTTCGGCAGGATGCGTTGCAAGCGCCATACCACACAGTGATGCAGCTCGACAGGATGCTCTCAATGGTCCCTCTGTAGAAAGGTGTACATGATGGGGGGTGGGGCTCTGGCTCTCCTCAGTTTGCGGAGGAAGTAGAGACGCTGTTGTGATTTCTTGGCCAGTGCTGCGGTGTTTTCAGTCCAGGAGAGGTCCTCTGTGATGTGCACACCCAAGAACTTGGTACTGCTCACTCTCTCCACAGTCGCACCATTGATGGTCAGAGGAATGTGCTGAGTGTGTCCTGTACTGAAGTCTACAACAATCTCCTTCGTATTCTCCACGTTCAGAGAGAGATTGTTGTCACTGCACCACTTGGCCAGGCGGCTCACCACACTCCTGTAGTTTCTCATCTTTGTTGCTAATGAGACCCACCACAGTCGTGTCATCTGCAAACTTAATAAAGAGGTTGGAGTTGTGTGACGGTGTGCAGTCATGGGTTAGCAGAGTGAAGAGGAGGGGCTCAGCACACATCCTTGGGGGGCCCCAGTGTTCAGTGTGATGGTGCTGGATGTGTTGCTGCTGACCCGTACTGCCTGAGGTCTTCCAGTCAGAAAGTCCAACAGCCAGTTGCACAGCGAAGTGTTGAGCCCCAGCTGGATCAATTTGAAAATGAGCTGTTGAGGGATGATTGTGTTGAATGCTGAACTGAAGTCTATGAACAGCATTCTGACATATGAGTCCTTTTTGTCCAGATGTGTGAGTGCTGACTGGAGGGTAGTGGAGATGGCATCATCGGTCGACCGGTTGGACTGATATGCAAACTGGAAGGGGTCCAGGGAGGGGGGGAGGGCAGACTTGATGTGGTGCATGACTGGCCCATTCAAAGCACTTCATGAGTATGGGGGTAAGTGCAACAGGATGGTAGTCGTTGAAGCAGGATGGAGATGGCTTCTTTGGAACTGGGATGATGGTGGTAGTTTTGAAACATGTGGGAACAATAGCCTGACTCAGTGAGATGTTGAAAATGTCTGTGAAGACATTAGTGAGTTCTGCTGCACAGTCTCTCAGTACACGCCCAGGGATGTTGTCAGGACCCAGAGCTTTGCATGCATTGATCCTGCTGAAGGATCTCCCAACACTGTCTGAGGTCAGTGTCATCACATGGTCGCCGGAAGGAGGTGGAGTCTTCCGTGCAGTGGTGCTGTTTTGTTGCTCAAAGCGAGCAAAGAAGGTGTTCGCCTCATACAGCAGAGAGATGTTGTTGTCACAGTTATGTGGTGGGGGCTTGTAGTCTTTAATGGTCTGTATCCCCTGCCACAGGTTCCTAGTGTCTCTGCTGTCGCTGAATTGATGAGCTAGCCTCCCGGAGTGCTGTCTCTTAGCCTCTCTGATGCCGCGGGAAAGGTTGGCCCTGGCTGTTCTCAGGCCCACCTCATCTCCAGCTCTGAAAGCAGCGTTCCGTGTCTTCTGGAGTCTGTAGACCTCCCCTGTCATCCATGGCTTCTGGTTGGCCCAGACAGTGATGGTTTTAGTGACAGTTACATCATCAATACACTTGTTGATGTAGGCAGTGACAGTCTCTGAGTACTCCTGGAGGTCAGTGTTGTTATTGCATGTGGCAGCCTGCTTGAACATGTCCCAGTCAGTTGTGTTGAAGCAGTCTTGAAGAACCTCTGATGTCCCTTCTGGCCACACTTGAATCTGTTTTTGAAATGGTTTGGTGACTTTAATGAGCGGTGGGTATGCAGGCATTAGCGTGACAGTGATGTGATCTGAGACTCTAAGATGGGGGAGGGGGAGGGCTTTGTAAGCTCCTCTCTGTGTGGTGTAAACGAAGTCCAAAATGTTATTACCTTGTGTTGGAAAGTTAATGTGTTGGTGTATTTTTGGAAACACACTCTTTAGGTCAGCATGGTAGAAATCCCCAGCTATGATGAGAAAAGCATCGGGGGTGCTTTCTGCTGCTCACTGACAGTTGCCATTGCCTTTCATAGAAAGGGGTGTATAAATTTTGTAGGTCATTGGTTGCAACTGTTTACTAGCAGTGAATGATGAGGTATCATATCGATCACAAGTACAGTATGGAGTGCCACAAGGCTCAGTACTAGGACTGCTGCTTTTCACACTTTACATAATACCCTTGGGAGATATCATCAGGAAACATGGTGTTAGCTTTCGCTGTTATGCTGATGATACTCAGCTCTATGTTTCTTCATGGCCTGACAATACATACCAATTCACAAAACTAATGGAATGCATAGCTGATATAAAAAACCAGATGACTAGCAATTTTACTGCTAAATTATGGAAAAAAACCCAGAGGTGTTAATTAGTGGTACACAAACCTCTGCATGTAATAACCTACATATAGAACACTTTCTAACACATGATGGCTGCCCTATCAATTCTTGGTCATCAGTTAGGAACCTGTGTGCTAACTGATAGCAATCTTTCCTTTGTAAACCATGATTCTAGCATTTGTAAAACAGCATTTTTCCATTTTAAAAATATATCTAAATTATGACCTATGCTCTCAATTTCAAATGCAGAGACATTAATTCATGTGGTCATGACCTCAAGGTTAGATTATTTGAAATGCTTTATTTGGTGGTTGCTCTGTGTGTTTAATGAACAAACTAAAGCTGGTCCAAAATGCAGCATCTAGAGTTCTTATTAAAACAGGAAATATGACTATACTATCCCAGTTCAGTGAGCTCTGCACTGGCTTGGACATCTTATACATTTTAAAATCTTGCTAATTACTTATAAAGCCCTGAATTATTTAGCTCCTCAGTACTCGAGTGAGCTCATATCATATTGTTATCCTTCATGTCCGCTGTGATCTCAAATCTCTGGCCATTTGATTATACCTAAAATATCAAAATCAACTGCGGGTGGCATATCCTTTTCCTATTTAGTACCCAAAGTCTGGAACAATCTACCGAGCGTTGTTCGGGAGGCAGACACACTCTGTCAATTTAAATCTAGATTAAAGACCCATCTTTTTAGCCTGGCATACAAATAAAACACAATCACTTTTCTACATTGAATTCAGATCTGTTAACGGCTTGTTGGGCTGCATTTATTAGGTCAAACGGAAACGGGAACACTTTCCATAACACCAAATGTTCTTGTTACATTGTAAGAAGAATGATATCTGTGCTAATATTAGTCAGTTTCATTATTATTCTGTGGTCACTGTAGTCACCTGGATCCTGTCCATATCCAGACCAGGTGGTGCTTCAGCACCTTGAGACAAGCTCTACAGCCCTAAATGTTAGCAGAGACCATGTCAACTAAATGAGCCCCATAGAGAGAGAGATCTCCTGCGAAGACCTTATCAAGTAGACGGTCATTGACCTGTGCTGCATCCTGGAATTAAACCACACCATGCTGGGTTTGTCTGGCCAGAGGAGAAATGAGCCTGGTGTCTCTCAAAGTTTTTTTCTTTTCCTGTGGAGTTTCGGTTCCTTTCAAATATCGCTTTTGGCTTGCTTAGTTAGGGACACTCAATAGCTGGCAATATTGTTGGTTTGATTGCACAGACACTATTGAAAGAGACCTGAACTGGATGATGACATCACTGATTCATCAATGAACTAACCTCAGCTGAAAAATGTTCTGTTTGTTATTGTTCTCTTGCATTATCGACAAATTATTTTCCTGTTTGACACTATAAAGCTGCTTTGGCACAATCTGTATTGTATAAAGAGCTATATAAATAAAGGATGACTTGACTTGGCTAATGAATGCACCCTTGCTGACTGAAATTTTCACTCTTGTGATTTCTCTCATAATAAACAATGAGGTGCAGATGTATGTTCATTTCATTTCACAGTGTAGACAGCTTCACTGATAATATTCTTTGAAAATGTCGCTTTCTGTAAACAGTATAATTTATTCACTGCTTAATTAGTAACTTACAAAGTTTTTATTAAATTGTGATTAAATTAAATACAAATTAATTTGTATGAAAACATTTTATGACATGACACCCATATCTGGTACTAAAAAGATGAGACTATGTTGCGCATTAGTTAATAGATTACACTAACATATAGGACACCTTTAGCCTTACCCTGGAATTGGCTTCTAGAGACTAAATGTGATACAGTCAAAAATGACTTTAAAAATCCTGAAAGTATGTTAAGATAAATGTTAAAGTGTGACCCCTTAAAACACAAGTGGCCCCTGTCTGGCCCCCCAGTTAGTGTTCTAGAACCGCCACTGACATAAGCCGTCAGTGAGGTACCTTTTCAAAAGGTACACGTTTGTACGTTTAGGTACTAATTAGGGTTGTCAAATGATTAAAATTTTTAATCAAATTAATCTATTAATTAATCAAATTTTCAGTGGATTACTCACTATTTGCAATTACACCTGAATCCTAACCATTTTTTTTTTCTGAAATGCGTACCAAAATATAAATAACAGGACACAGATACATACTTTTCATGTATTGATTCATCAATACATATATAAATTAATTTTTAAGTTAAGTTATGTTTAATTTTTTACATTTCATTGTTCATTTTAATTTTGATTTAAGTTTTAGTCAGTTTGCACTTTTGTCACTAGTTTTTTTATGTTTCTGTTTAGCTTTAATTGATAGTACTTCAACTTGTATTATTATTATTATTAGTAGTAGTAGTAGGCTAGTAGTAATAAACTATTGGTTTATATTTATTCCAGTTTTATTTAGCATCTTGCCGATTTAAAATACAAAAATGAAAATATCAAAATAAAAGTTAATTCAAAATAAACTTAACTTTTACTTTAAGTTTTAGTCATTTAGTGCTTTTATTATTTAATATTAATATTAATAAATATTAATATTTATTATTTTATTATTTGCATAAAATTTATATTTAGATTTATTTTATTTATTTATTCATGGAAATTTTAGGACTTCAACTTAAAATTGTGTAATGTATTTAATATTTCTATTTAACTTTAATTTATTTTTATTCCAGTTCTCGCTTTTTATTTTACTATTTCTTAAACTTTTTTAAGTTTAAGAAATATATATATATATATATATATATATATATAAATATTTATTTATAAATTGATTTAACTTATTTTCTTTTTTATATATATATATTTTTTTGATTGGTGTAAGATAAAAAAAAGGTAAAATCCCATATATTTATGACTTCTTTTTCCCATAAAAGTGGGAAATGCCATTTGTAATTTTAATGTGTCTGGTTTCTGGTGTCATCTGCTTCCAGCTATTTTTAGCTGTACAAAACAGCTTGTTTTGCTGCTTGATATTGCAAACTGGTGTACTTTCAATAATATTTGATATATTGTCTTAATCATGAACACACTGGGTTGTAGCACAAACAGTTTTATGGCTTATTGCACTTTGTTATTCTTCTCATTATTTCCCTACCACAGTTAATGAAGTGGATGTCTTGCACATTCACAGAAAACATCTTATGTCTGTGCTGAAAAATAAAGTAAATAAACTAACAACTTAATCAGCAGCTACCTGCCAACACCTGTAATATGCTCATGATTGCGTGTACTTGTCAGCAGTCTAGCGGCCATATTCTGGACTGCCTGCAAACGCAGCAGTGCTGTTTGGCTGACTCCTATATAAAGAGAGTTACAATAGTCAAGCCATGAACAACTTAAAGCATGAATGACTTTGTTTAAGATCATTAATAGAAAGAAAACTCTCTACATTAGCCAAAAGTTTCAAAATAATAAAACTGGATTTGACAACAGCGTTTACTTGTTTATCAAATTTAAAATCTTTGTAAAATAGCACCCAGATTCCTCACAACTGTTTTTTTTTTATGGGGCCAGGTGACCAAGATCGGATGGCGCGATAATTTTAAAATTAAGTTTTAAAAAATTTAGGGACATCCAGCTTTTTAATTCATTTAGACAGGCCAAGAGGGGAGTTAAAGTACTTTTATTATTTTGTTGCAGTGGCAGATAAATCTGTGTATCATCATTAGAGCAATTAATAGAGTTGAAAAAAATACAAAAATGAAAGTGACATGACATAGGGCCAAGTATGGTGACCCATACTCAGAATTTTTGCTCTGCATTTAACCCATCCAAAGTGCACACACACAGCAATAAACACACATCCAGAGCAGTGGGCAGCCATTTATGCTGCGACACCTGCGGAGCAGTTGGGGGTTTGGTGCCTTGCTCAAGGGCACCTCAGTTGTGGTATTGCCAGCCTGAGACTCGAACCTACAACCTTAGGGTTAGGAATCAATCTCTCGAACCATTAGCCGTCAAACTCTCTGACCAGTACGCCACAACTTCCCCCTATAGATACCATACTTCTTACAAATAGATCCCAAAGGAAGCACATATAATGAAAACAAAAGAGGTGCAAGAATGGACCCTTGAGGAACCCCACAATTTAATGGAGCTGGAGTTGAGAATAATTCATCCAGATTAACTGCAAAGCTTCTGTTAGATAAATAAGATTTAACCAACTGAAGGGAAACACCTCGAAAATCAACAGACGAGAAATCAAGATACTATGACATGCTGCTATCATGCTAATATCTAATAATACCAAGATTGCTGAAGCTCCAGAATCAATGCTTAATAAATTATCATTAAAATTTTTAACAGTGCTGATTCAGTACTGTCTTGTGCTCTAAAACCTGACTTAAAAACTTCAAACACTAAATTTGTTGTCACCACCTTTCACCCCACTCGCTAGCTAGTTGGCAGCTCCTGTAACTAAATAAGTTTAAGCAGTAAAATTCCTGAAAAATTGAAATAAATCAAACCTACTTAAAAAATAGAACTTTTTAAAAGATACTTGTGATAAAAACATGTAACACATTTATAAAGGCTTACAAATGTGTTAAAAAATGTAAGCCTTTATTTTTATATAGTCAGTTTTTAATAAAAACAATTTTTGTCATTTATTTGTTAAGTAGTTTATTTATTCTATATTTCTGTTTAGCTTTTATTTTTTTATATTTATAATTTAAGTTTTTCAAGTTTTTGTCAAATGCTTTGTCCAAGACTATGTGGAAGAAATTTCTCAGTCTCAGACTTTTTAACCTATCATATATTCCCACTCCTCCACTAGTCATTATTCACTGTTGGACACAACATTTAATAATCAAACAGTGAAAGTCAACCTCGAGTTTACCCTCCATCACAAAAGCAAGAGCTGCATAACCTGGTATAGTGGTATCTGAAGCTGTGGTTTCTCTCTTCTCGTGCCTCCGCAGTGTGAAATTATCCTGCATTACATATGTAAGTTCTCAGTCTCATGAGAAACATCCATCACCTTATGCCGAGAAACTCTTTCACTGAAGATGAAGCACTTAATTTTCTTCTAGGCAAATGTGAATTTACTTGATCCTGTTAACAAATTAAACTGACTTACATTTATGGCAATATATTATAAATTGGTATATGTGGACTAACAGGAGATTAATAGCTATTCGATAAAGATATGTGATAGTTTTTGGATGAATTAATTAAGCTCCTTGGTAAGAGTTCATCCTTAATTTTAGCAAAACAACTCTTCCAGCTCATAATGAAGTGTCAGGCCTATTAAATAATTAAGTTGTTGTGAACTAGTTGAAAAGTAAGTATTTAATGGCTTTTTTGTGTCTCTCTAACATTAAATGTGGTCGGGCAACAATATAAAAAGCATTTAGCATTACTGAAGTCTGTTTCCTGAAACAATTAAATAAAATCAAAAGAAATCAAATGGAAGACAAATACTTGCATTAAGGACAAAATGACTGCAGTTTTGGAATTGCTTCAAGCCTAGTGAGCTGCTTACATGGGCAGCATTTTAAGGCGTTATGGGCATGTGTTCCTGATGAGAGGCCTGTTCCAAATGGTAGGCAGCATGATTATGCTTCCTTGTAAGATAACACCTTTTGACTACATTATAAGGCTGCATCACATGTATACTTAGTAGAGAAGAAAATCTGTAAATGCACTAAAACAGCCATAAAAGATGCTGAATTTATGGTATACCTTAGTTTTTGACCAGGAACACAACAAGTGAAAAAAAAAAAAACAAACAAAAAAAAAAACACACAATGTAACAATCAAATACTGTTTACTTAAGGATCTTTGGCAAACCAAAAACTTGTGTGTGCTTACATATTTCTATGGCTGTTGTGCCATTAGCTTAGAGACATGATAACTTATTGTGTGAATTGTTAATTGTGTGAATCTTTTGTTATTTGTAATTTCCTTTAAATAATAATTATAAAATAAAAATAAAATATTTTTAAGCTACCTAAGAAGGCAGGTCACTTTGTTTTGAAGCAGAGCTAGCATCTCTCCCAAAGTCATAATAAACTGCTAAGCTTAATGAATAAAAATTGTCTTTTTAACTGGTATAAAGTATGTGAAGTGACTTTTGCAGCTTTTACCTGTTCATTTAAAGTCACCATGAACCTCCAGTTGTCACAAGTTAGCCAAACCATCACAGTTGGGATGAATAGGCTCTCTTTAGGTGTTGTTTGCTTCAGTTGGAAATACATCACATTACTGAAGTAAAGGGGTTTGCAAATGGGTTTTCATGTTGACTTTAATGATTTTCTTATGCTTACTGCTAGGTCCTTCCTTGATGTAGCTTGACAACAAAATCTGGATTGCATTTAGCATTATTAAAGTCTGCCACGTGAAACACTATAATAACAAACAAGGCATAAATGGAAGACAAATACCAGCATTAACCACAAAATACCTGCATTTATGTGTGTTCTGTTAAATGTGTTTTGTTTGGTTACTTGATGAATTTGCCCACTCAGATTGTGAACCATTACAATTAATCCTTCATCCTGGCCTGTTACGCACATAGCTGGAGATTTGGCCTCCTAGGTGATTAATTTGCACTCGGGTTACAGCCAGACTTCCCATCTAGATGCAAGTGAGGTGAATTAAGGCTAAAATACCAATGTGATCAATCAGGCCTCAGTGCAAAGCAAATAAACCGGCGGCTTTAAGTGATGGGGTCAGCGTGGAGATGATGCTAATAAAGACGAAGAAAGCGAGATGGAGAGAGAGAGAGAGGAAGGATGTAAGAGATTTCCTATCAAGAGCAGCGTGGGTAAGATTTATCTCTCTTTGGACTTAATAAGCTGATTGTGGCAACGAGGCCGTGGTTCAGCGAATTCTGCAGCGGGAGAAAAGGTTGGGAGACAAGTGGTGAGTCAGTAGGTCAGGTGCAAAATGATGAACACCTGCGTCTGATTGCAGTATTTGACTGGAGAATGTGGAGGCAAAGAGAGACAAGATGGAGACTCATGAATGTTGCCCTGTCAGAGAGAGAAACCTAAGAAACTGGTTTGTGCAATTGAAATTGTGTGAACAAGATTGTCTGATTCAGAGGCCTTTGTCGACCTCTTCAAGAGGACCGTGATGCATGTGGGTGTTTCGCTTCCTGCCACTAGATTGGCGGGGAAGTCTGGGCCAGCCTGTTGGGCAGGGCACATTATTGATCAGTGTCCAGTGATGGAAGTGGCGGAGCATTAAGGGGGGTACTTATTGGTACTGGTGGATTCGGGACCAAACCTCGATCCGTCAAAGGCACAGAAGCATAAAGTGGAGGTTGCAGTTAACCCTCACCTCAGGCATCTGCTTTTAGTCACTTTATTCACGGGACTATTCCTCACGGAGCATGATGATTTTCCCTGGAGCAGTCCTGCGATGAAATGCTGAAAAATGCATTTGAACAGTTCTGCTCCATTAACGAGCATCCCTATTTTGCAATTTTAAAAAATAGGTTGTTTCTAGTGGCCCTAGACGCTTAGACAAAACAAGATACAACTCAGTTGTTAGTTCCTGAAAGCCATTGGGAAATGGCATTTATGTCACATACAATTTTTGAGCTTTACAAATTATTGGGCACTAAATCGGTCTGCACCAGCTTCTATCATCCACAAACAGACTGGTGGAACGATTTAATCACACTTTAAAGGGTGGGTGAAATGCTCGTTTTCACTCAATATCCTGTTAATCTTGAGTACCTATAGAGTAGTACTACAATCCTTCATAACTCCAAAAAGTCTTTCGATTTATTATATTAACAAGAGAAAGATAGTCTGTACCGTTTTTTCCCGGAAAAACACGACTGGCTGGAGGCGTGACGTGTGGGCGGAGCTAAAGAATCACGAGCGCCAGTAGGCTTTTGCGTTGAGAGCATGTGGAAACTGTGACATTACCGTGAGGGAAAAACCATCATCCAAAACAAACCATGGCTTACAGTCAGATTCAGCCGTTTATTTATGATCCAGAATCAGATCCAGAGGCTGAAACTGAATGAGAGCAGCAGCAGCAACGACTCACTCCGAGCGGGGCTCGAACCCGAGTCTCCGGCATGGGAGGGGACGCACTAACATAGAGGCAGAGATAGTTTAAGCAGTTTTACTCACCGTCTGTGGTTCCAACAGACGATCGTGACCCTTTTTCGTTGGGATTGCATCATCCTTAAGAAATAAACGATACGCAAATCTGTCGTCAAACTGGGCCTTGTTTGTAAAACAAGCATCTTCGAAATCCAGGGAACAAACAAAAACACTTGCACAACTCCGTTGATGCTCTGTAAAAATAAACTCCATCCACTGCTCCCTTAATGCTGTTTTTTTTTTTTTTTTTTTGGTAATCTGTGCAGGGTTGTCTTGCCCTGGCAACCAAAAACACACTTCTTTTGTGACTTTTCGCGACGCTCTCGCTCTGATCAGTGTATCGCTCTGATCAGTGAAATGTCTGTGCTGCTCAGCCTCGCTATACCGGAGCGCGCGCTCTTCCGGCAGAAGTGCGTCAGGACCCATATAAGGAAATTCCGCTCCATCTAATGTCACACAGAGCCATACTCGAAAAAAAACTTTCCGAAACTTGTGACAAACCGGAAGGAGTATTTTGGGAACAAAAATACTCCTTCAAATGTACAACTTAATTTTTGAAACTTTGTCCATGTTTAGCATGGGAATCCAACTCTTTAACAGTGTAAAAAACTCAGTATGCATGAAATAGCATTTCACCCCCCCCCCCCCCCTTTAAAAACCATGATTCTGATGTTTATTCATGAAGACGCCAAAAAATGCATGCAAGTTACTTTTGCATTCAAGCAAAACACAACAGGCACTGGTGAGTTGTAAGATTTTAAACTATTTTGCTTCCATAACAACATGATTCTTTCAAAGAAAACACTCAAAATAAGAGGGAGGAGGGCAAGGAACAGAAGAGGGGCTAAACAAAACAAATTCAAAAGTAAAAGTCCATGGGGGAGTGGAAGGTAGGAACAACCATGGGGAAGCCAGGAGCAGAAGAAGCCAAATGTTTTTTTGGAGAGGAGGCAGGAGAGGGAGGCTGGGTGGGTAACACTGGAGAGCAGGAGTTAGAAGGAACTGTAGGAGACACATTTTTTGCAGACCCACGCACCTGGTCAGACATTAAATTGGTCCCAGGCTCCAGGGCTCAACACGGCTGAGCAGGGCTTGCTGGCTCTTTCTCCACGGCAGGCACAGGCTACGTGTCTGTGATGGAATCAGGCTGTTCCGTGTGTGACTCAATGCTGTGTTAGGTGAAGTGAGTGCTGGTAGGCTCTGTGTAGTCTCAGCCTCAGATGTCACACAAAATTGAAAACACTTTGGTAGTTTTGAAATCGTCATTGGATTGGTTGAATTACACAAGCTTTTTGCATTCTTTAAGGTTCCACCTAAAAACAAATATGCCGTGACACCAAACTCGCTCAAGCTGTTGTGTTTATGTCTGTGACAATGAACACTTATCAGGATAAACTAAACACTGGATTTTTAAAAGTATGTGAAATATTTAAAGTTTGCAGCATAGAATCTTTCAAATGCGTCCACGAGTTTTGCTCACAGTCTGTTGTTGTGGGAACATTTCGACACCCCTAAGCATGGCACAAACGTGGCACGAACCAAATTGTGATTGGTAGCTTCATCTGTCATTCATATGGCCTCTTGGGTAGGCCTTGCCATTAAAAGTGGTCAAGGTTCACAGACCTTCTACCATCAGTCTGAAAGTCTGGCAACACGAGATTAGGCTCTGTGAGGCCGAAGGTGAATGCCAAGTTGTTGTTTACCAGCACCCACTCAACCCATGTGGCAAAATCATTCTAAGGAGCGCACCCTGGCAGGTTTGACCACTTGTTCTGTGTGTGTTGCATCTCAAGCCATAGCAAGCATTCCGGGTAGTACGTCTAATATGCAAATTCTAGGAAATCACAAGTGTGAATTTCCCGGGAGCGGTCCTTCTGTGTTGCATTGGCTATCTTTAATAATGAGCCAGACACCCACATAATGCTTACGTTCAAAACTTTACTCTTTAAACTGACATCATACCACAGTTTAACCCTCTTAGGTCCATACAGCATCAACATTACATGGAAGGGTCCCATTATACAACACCTCCTTCTTTTAAGTAAGATAAAAAAAATTATCTCAACGTGAAGTACCAATACATCTTTGCAAAACTTTAAATAAAACTTTAAACATTCTACAACAGGTTACATTATCTGGAACACATCCTGGAACACACCCTCATTAACACTCTGAAAAAAACTTTCCCAAAATTAAAACATGGAAAACACAACTTTTTGTAGTATTTTTTTTCCATTCAATGTTTTCACCCACTACAAATCCAGTCTCTCAGGAGGCCGTGTTTTGGGATGACTTTGTATCTGTGGTAGAGTGAGTGTCAGTGTCACACTGTTCTGGATTTGTTTTGGTTGTTTTGCTGTGTTTTTGATATTGTGATGGGTGAACTGCCCACATATGAATGTGGTTTCTCCTGATTAGTCCTTCATCAGTGCATACAATGCAAGTCCTTGGTGTTTGAGGTTGACGAATGACAGTCCCTTCTGATTTCTCTCTTGGCAGCCACACACTGTCCCAGCTGCAGTGTGGGTAAGGGACGTGCCTTATAATGCATGTCACACTGGTGCTGCTGCCTTTCTTTTGCCCACTTATCTGTTTTTCTGAACCCCTTAATATTTGGCCACCAAGGATTTAGAAAATTTGGGAGCTATGGTACTGTAGTATGCAGTTGTCTCCCCATGAGGAGTTGAGCTAGGGAATAACCGTTCTCCAGCAGCGTAGACCTGTCTGTCAGCAAAGCTTTTTTTCTTCTTCTCAACACCGCCTTTTCAAAGTCCTTCCGCAGTAGCTACTGCATGCTCTGCCTCCCCATTTGCTTGCGGGTATCCTGGGCTGCTGGTAATGTGTGTGAATCCGTTCTAAATTGGCAAAGTTCTTAAAAAGCGTGAAGCTGTACTGTGGTCCTTTATCGGATATAACATTCTCTGGTATTTCATGAGAAACACATACTTTAAAGCTGCAATAATAGTGTTGGCTGTAGCAACATTTAGGCACACTACTTCAATGTACCGTGAAAATAATCTACAATCAGAAGGTATGTACTCTTCTTCCAGAAAAATAGATCTGTGCCCACCTACTCTCATGGTCTTCACCCCAGCACTCTGTCTCACTCGCGTAATCACTTTCTCCAATGTCAAATCTGCACGTAGCTGTAAAACTCTCTGACAATTTTGCATTGCAGATCCCAACTACGATCCGTTCCCTTATCAAATCTTACTCGGCAAAGTGAATGAGCTGCTGTAATGACTCAATGGTCTCTCCCGGCTCTTGATTCCGCTTGTTGAATCTAGCACTTTAGAAGATAACTTCCGTTCTTCTGTAATGGTACATTGTATCAATAGCTCACAGAGACGAATGATCAGGCAACAAGAATCTTTAATCTAAACTTCTAAAAAAAAGTCCTTTAGGATTGTACTGGTCACACTGTACAAACATGATGATCATGTCACACTATGGAATCTCAGTTGTCATTAATGCCAGACTGTATGACAGTCAAGATGCGTTAAAAACAAATGCAATAAAAACTTTTCCGCAGTTTTACCTTATCAACCCATACACATTCAGTGACTGTGAGCTACATTGCACGCGGGGCTGTAATGTTGGCTATCATTAAAAATAAATGAATGGAGGCTATACCGGCATATTTATGCAGAATAGTGCAAGCAGAACTACACACCCACATGAAAACAGTCATAACAAAGGCAACGAATAATATGAGTTCCTTGAGCTTGGAGGACGAGAGCGCCAGAGATTATGCTGTCAGAAGAAATCTCTAGCATTAATTTTCCATTAGTTGGACCTTCAACCTGTTTTGAACAACATTTTTATAACCCAGAGGAAACATTAGCAAAACGGTATTTTGTTAGCTGGGTGCCTAATAAGTAATTTAATCATTGTGCAAGTCTTTCCAAACATTATAAGTTAAATAAATGCAAAAATAAATTTTAGTATTGGAGTTTTTAAACTGACACACGTGAGATTAGAGTTTTTTTATTTTTTTTTTTTTTTTTTTACTTTTCTGTTCTAGATGTCCACTTTGATTGAGTATGTCTTCACAAATCTCTGACCCAGACTGGATCCCTCTCAAGGTTTGGATAAATACCCTTTACATAAGCCTGGCCTTCTACTGAGTCAAACTTTCAGATCTCCAGTGATTGGTCACAGAGTTTCTTTTTTTTTTTTCTTTCTTTTGGAGCTAGCCTCAGTCAGGTTATAATTATTTAAACCACAAGCTTTCTTCACACAGATTAATAATAGTTGCTAACAGTTGTGACAGAGTGTTTTATTAATTCAAGTAATGGAAGTTGGTTTCTTGCTTTTCAGGTTTTGAACATTCTATAAAGAGCATCCTTAAAAATTAGTTTTTTTTGTTTTTTTTTGCTGCAGTGTGTATGTGGCATAAATGTCACTGCATCTCATTGCATAATACCAAACGTTGTGTCTTAGATTTAATAGAGAGGATCTCTACGTTTGACCATAGAGTTTGTTCATAGCAATATGCTGCAAACCAATCAGAACACCTTAGCAACCACATGGCGACACCCTGGATACCACCACTAATTGTACTATAACAACTATACTATAACTTCTTAACTAAAGCAAATGAAATGTAGTTACAGTTAGTAAAAGGTAGTTTGACTTGTGAATGTCTCACAGGTAAATATGATGCTCTGCAGGTGTGCTGGTTTGGGCAACAGTCCAAACAAACCAGACATGTCACATAAGAGTCTGACATCTCACGCTAGGCAATTATTTGTACTATACATAAGCTTCTGTTGTTTCTCAGTAGGGAGTGCCGTGTTTGCAGTAATAAGTCTTTGTCTTTAAAGTAACCACTAATTAGTGAATTTGAAACAAAACTGACATGGCGGAGCAGGGCGGTTCTTTTCACATCTGTCTGCATGAAATTAAATCTAAACCCCAATGAGAAACCACATCGTATTTTTTAAATATCGATGTTAGCGCTTCACTTGAGCTCTTGTACCTGAACAGCTGTATAGCGCCACAGGCCGACTAACAGCAATAAACCTTGATAAAGTACTGATCCCTAGAGTCGGATAGAAAAACATATCAGTCTGTTCCCTTTATCAGTGTAACCCTGAACATATATGTGATCTCAGACTCAGATCTCATAAGTTTGAATGCGTCTATCATGGATGTGATAATAAAGTGGATTATTGTTTTGCCTATGATATGACATTTTTCTAAAATCCTTTGTATGATGGTAATGATGGCTTTGGTTATAGTGATTCATTGATATACAAAAAACTAATTGTAACAAAATGTAAGCATAGAATTTTCCAAAATAGTCCATTATCTCTGGTTGAAATATAAAATTATGTAAGTTTATATATGAAATATAAAATTATGTAAAATTAATAAGTTATTGTTCAGCACTGCCTTTATTATTATAGTTCACTAAAACCATAACATGATTTTTGTTACTTAAACTTACCTGAAATATAATATAAAAACCTAAACTTATTTTTTTTTTCACATTTTCATTTGGTTTGTCTTGATGCATTAAAACAACTAAACTAAAACTGAAAAAAAACACACCTCCAAATTACTAAAATTTTACACTGAAATAAAACGAAAATCATCTGCTAAAACCATCTGTCCTTTAATATCAATAATACCCCCCCCCCCCCCCCCCCTTCTATCTCCCATATTGAATGTGAAGATTTTATTTTGTTTTATTTATTTTTTTTTGTTTTTGCATAACAAGTAGAGAAACTATAATGGGACATAACATTATTTTTGCACTTCTGCTGCTACAAGCACAGAAATAACATGACCTTTAAACATATCAGGTTTTAAAAGTAATAATCTTACACACGGAGAAGACAAATTGCACTTTTACTGACCAGAGTCATTTCAGATGTCTGGCCTACCAATGCATGAACACAGTATTTGTGCCATCACCTATAAACAACAAGCGTTGCCACGGAAGAATCTGCTTCAATTATTTGTTGCTTTGTTTATCCTTGTTTACTGTGAGTGTTACGTTATCTTACATAATTACATGCTGCTAACAGTTAAATTACTGACTCAATAGAACTAATGTGCTTTTTAACTCTTATCCAGCAGATAAAATGATGTGAATTCCTCAACAGTCCAACTTTCCTAAGAAAACACTTAACTTCGGTCAGGGTCAGGTACTTTGAAAAGCGAAAACATAATATCTAATTTCCTCCCTCAAGCCTCTCTCATAATGATCTTTTGAGCCTTTTCTGCTGAATAATTTAAAAGTCCACATCTGCCACGATGATCTGGTATACCGTATTGCAGTAAATGCCTGGAGAATATGCAGAATACAGCAGTTATGTTATAACATTACTTATAAGACAATGTTTTTAGACTACAGACTTTAGCCGAGGATTATAGAAATCTCTTAAGGTTTTCAAATTTTGTCTCAGACAACCAAATTGTGGCCAAAATCGCACAGAGTGAGCCAGGCTTTAGAGAAAAAAAAAATCTAAACAACACACTGAGACAGGACAAATGAGCTCAGAAAACACAGGAGTATAAATACTAAACCAAACAAGGACAAATAGGATAATTAATCGACAACAGGAGAACTGAGTAAGACTATGTCAAACAAGGCACTGAACATGAAATAACCTAACATTACATAGAACATACGTGTAATAATATCATTCACCTAATTTATATAAATCTTGATCTATAAAATAGTGCAAGACAAGCATTTGTTGTTCAAAAGTATATATATTTTTTTTAAATGACAGATCATTTTGCTAGATAAGACCCCTATTCTTTTGTTGGGATCGTGTAGACTGTAGAAGCTGCACTGAAACTGCTATTTGGGCCTTCAACCTGTTAGCCACCATTGAAGTCCATTGAATGGAGAAAAATCCTGGAGTGCTTTCCTCAAAAACCTTTATTTCTTTGCGACTGACGATAGAAAGGCGTGAACATCTTGGATGATATGGGGTGAGTAAATTATGTGGTTTCGTTCAAGGTTTTTGAAAATGAGGGTGGTATTTGTCTCGTTTTTTTCATGGCAGTTATTAGGGCAGAAAAAAATGCATAGTTTCTTCTACATACATTTGTGAATGAAAGCGTCTTTGCAATATGAGCAAGAGATTAACTTTATCAGGTAAACTTCTGGTCAGGGTTAAGAAAATGCTTCTGTTTCCTATCCTGGGTGAAAATTGGCTTCCATAATGGTCCTTTAAATCTGCTGCTGAATTATTTAGAAAATCCATAGCAGCCTCATTTAGTATATAGCCTATATTCTGATGATTTGCAAAATTGTACCATAAAGAATGCATGGGACATTCCTCTGCCCCAGCACTTAGACAATATAATCTAATATTATAGAAAATGTTCACAGAAAGTTCTCTGGTCATCTCCAAATGCTTAATTTTGGTTTTATTTCTATTAAAAAGAAAATGAGAATATATTTACAAACATGCGTGTGTTAAAATGATAAAGTGCCACATTTTTCAATCTACGTAAAATGCATGTTAAGGGTAATGTACAGTTATCATAAAAACCATCACAATGATTTAATTAATTCCTTGATTTAAGTATAAGTTCACTTGATTTTGAAATGGGACTTAATACTTTAGTTTTGCTTCTCATGTTTATGTATGTTGATTTAGGAATGTTTAGATGGTTTTGGCCCTTTTTTTTCTCTCTAAGTGTACAGTCAAAAATTCTAAGAAAATTATTGTGAGTGTGAGGGGATTTATTTTGTGAAATCAATGTGCCATCTGTTCATTATCCCACTTATTGCTGTGCTGCTTTCCAAAATAAATGGCATGAAATATTGATTTAAGCTGAAATTATTTGACATGATCCTGCAGGAAGTGTCTCTTTTTCACACAAACTTTCTGCATGTTCATGTTGTGAGCGTGCCGTGCATGTTTGTGTGTGTGTTTATTTTTTCATCCTAACGCCCCTCTGTTCTCTGTGGGCACCGCCATGATACCCACTCACAAAACTCACAGCGCTGCCAGATTGATGAATCACAGCCCCTCCAGAGACTCTTCACACAGATTGAAATGTTCATACACATAAACAAACACATGCAAGAATTACGAAGGCACACAGAAACAAAGAATGTGGTCAGGTTCCAGATGTAAAAAAAAAAAAATAATAATATATATTTATTATCTGTTGTGATCAGGTCTGATTCTGTTGTGGATTGATGTAAGTATCTATAGAAGCCCAAGTGAGTTTATATACATAATATTGGATACACTTTAGAATGCTGTTCTGTCGTTAATTAATAACTACACAGGAATAAATAACTAATGCACTAATAACATTCTAGTAACTACTATTAAATAACAAGAAACTCTGATTAAGTAGTGCTCAGTTGACAGTGGTAGCTCACTATCAGCTAATCAGTAACTACTATATATATATATATATATATATATATATATATATATATATATATATATATATATATATATATATATATATACACTAAGAGCTACTATACAGGTTCATAATTAATGTGGATTATGCATAATGTATAATTCTAAAATAGCCATTCAAAATAAACCCACTAGCAATGACTCAAGTATTACTAAATCATTTTAAGGGAACTACAAATTATTTGGATCAGTATTCTAAAGTGAAAAGCATTATAACTCTCTAATATTGACTGACATCATTGTCTCAAGCTTTTGAGATATATGTAAGGTCTTTGATAGTAATGACTCCAGTGTTACTACATTGTTCTAAAGGAATTACAGTAACACTTTAGTATAGGGTCCAATTCACACTAATAACGAGTTGGTTATTTGCATGTCTATTATTAACATATTGGCTTTTTATTAGTGCTTATAAAGTACTATTTTGTGTCTCTGACTTTTAGTTCATTGCAAACATTTCTTTTTGAATTTCCTGTAAAGAAATGCCTTGAGGTTTTTTTAAACAGATCCTTTATTCCTTTATTTCTGCAGGAATCTGCTGTAGTCACTGGTTCTTAACTGGAGATCTATGATGGAGATGTGCTTGAGAGATGCCTGTATGTCTGGATGGGCTTAGTTCCATCTGTTAACCATCAAATCACCAAACAAAACCAGTTGACCAAGTCAGAGAAAGAGTTTGACAGCTAGTCATCTTAACAAGCAGTAAGTAAGCTGAGAAACTGTGCTACACTGTGAGTATGGTCATGGTAAAAGGTGCTGCTAAGTCATGGCATCATACTTATTGTTCTTATAAATGACTACACATAATAAAAAAGAGAGTTAAAAATACCAGTACCATCCATGTATAAAATTTTCAAACCTGGATTTTTGACTTGAATGTGGAGGATGAAAAGTGTTATGAATAATTTTTTTGAGAGAAATGTGATGAGAAGTGCAGTCTTTCTTTGTAAAACGAAATGTCTGGATGTTATTTCTTTCCTTGATGGCTAGACTGTGAGTTGATTTGTCTTCAAAAAAAAAAAAAAAAGTATATATTTTAAGTACTTTTTATCCGTATGAAGGGATTTGAAAAGTTGGCCTTGAGGTGGTCAGAAACCGTGTTTTGTGAACCAAAAAATAAATAAAAATAAAAATAAAATCCACTAAATTGATTCTCAATGTTGTAGAGTCTGATAGTTCTGTGTGCAGCAGGCTGTGACTTTTACAAGCACTGGGTTAGACTGAGCTGCATTAGCTGATTATGTCACACTTATGGCTTTTTTATTGAAAGTAATGCATTAGTAGTGGATTAAATCAATGTCTTGAATGTCAGTGCATTAGAAAAACTAATTTCAAAGCAAGTTGCATCTGCAAACAAGCATTTCTTTTCCCTAACCTCTTTTTTTCTATACAATATTTGAAACTTCGTATTGTTTGTGTTTCTCATGTATTGCCTCCTTGTGATAAATCGGCTTATTATTTGTTGAAGCATTGAAAATATCATTATATGCATCATTATATACCGTGCACACAGTTTCAATGGAGAGAGGACTAAATCTAAAATATCTTAAACTGGTTTCCGAAGATAAACGGAGGTCTCACGGGTTTGGAACAACATGAGGGTTATTAATTACATAATTTTTATTATTGGCTGAACTAATATTTAAAGGGGGGGGGGGGTGAAATGCTATTTCATGCATACTGAGTTTTTTATACTGTTAAAGAGTTGGATTCCCAAGCTAAACATGGACAAAGTTTAAAAAATTAAGTTGTACGTTTGTGTGACGGCTGGTGAAAGGACAGTCTGGAAACAATAGCGAGTTAACGTATTTAATGAGATGATGAGATATTGTACAAAGACACACAAAGACGATGATACGGGAACACTCCAGAGGGATGATTAAGGCGGTGAGAAGTCCAGACGTTAATGGAGTGCAGGTGAGGAGTCCGGGTGTTGACGGCGTGAGGCAGCAGGAGAGAGTGGCACAGGAACTTCGGGGAACAGAGCCGAAGGTAAGTGTCCGTGGCTGAGTGATCGTGTGGAGAGTGGATGAGGTTCTGGGGAAACACAGACATCCAAACGCAAACTACACAGAAGCCAGACGGGGGTGAACACAACGACATGAAACAACGATCTCACAAACACAAGACGTGAGACAAGCCATTATATAGTGGATGAGTAATGAGCAGTGTTGCCACAGTTACTTTGAAAAAGTAACTTAGTTACTTTACAGATTACTTGATTTAAAAAGTAACTTAGTTACTTTACAGATTACTTGATTTTAAAAGTAACTAAGTTACTTTACAAGTTACTTTATTAGTTACATTCAGCAGCTGCCGACAACATAAAAATGACAACCGGTTTTGCCAACACTCACTTTATTGGAAGTGTATTTTTAACAGTAACATCCACAATCTATCTCCTGACAAAGTTTAACTTAAAAATTATTTTCTGAAAAAATACATGTTTTTACAAAAAATAAAGGCAGTCTTTCTTGACTTAACATAAATACTATTAAAATATTAAATATTAAAATATTAGATTTCTCTCTATCACTGAATACTCCTCCTTCATGTAAGAAAAAAAAAGCTGTTCTGTGAGGCAGCGCGGCATTGACAGTGGTAGGGATCTTGTTTATTATGGCATGAAATGAGGGCGAGTCAACCGTATTTAATGGCATTTCCTCCACAACAAACTGCCCGACTAACTTCTTCAACTCTCCCCCACTTACTGATTTTGCACAGAAGTCCAGCTTTTGTTGTTTAGGTGGTCGGGTACCTCCTGCTCCCTGCTTCTCATCACCTGGTGTGACTTTGACTGTGCAGTGCTGCGACTCCAAATGTTTTTTTCAAATTCGACATAGTTTTTTTGTAGCTAACGTTAGATAACACTTTATCGCCGCCAGCACAGAGTGTACAACGGACCTTAATGTTGTCATCTTTAGCTGACACAAACTCAAAATAGCGACTATCTCCATCTAGAAAACGCACATCTCTCGCCTCCCTCCATTGTTTACGTTTGTGTCGCTGCGTGGCACGTACACATGACGTGAACTTCATGCATGCTGAAAAAGTGACTTGTCGCATACGTGACTTCACTCCCCGAGATGCAAGAAGAAATAAACATTTTTATTAAGGAAAAATGACAAAAATAGTAACGCACAGTGACTTGGTTAAGTAACTTTAATCTGATTACTGGTTTGGAAATAGTAATGCGTTAGATTACTCGTTACTGAAAAAAGTGGTCAGATTAGAATAACCCGTTACTAAGTAACGCGTTACAGACATCACTGGTAATGAGTGGCCGCTGTTGCTGATACAATTAACGGAGACGCCCACAACTAATCAGTGCAGACGCAGAACACACAGAATTCACCACAAAGTGTAAGCAACCCGTGGTCACGGTTTACCAACCGTGACAGTTTGAAGGAGTTTGTCACAAGTTTCGGAAAGTTTTTTTCGAGTATGGGTCTGTGTGACGTTAGATGGAGCGGAATTTCCTTATATGGGTCCTGAGGGCACTTCTGCCGAAAGAGCGTGCGCTCCCGTATAGCAGAGCACTGAGAGCAGAGGCATTCACTGATCAGAGCGAGAACGTCGCGAAATGTCACAAAAGAAGTGTGTTTTTGGTTGCCAGGGCAAGACAACCCTGCACAGATTAACCCCCGCCCCCACAAAAAAAAACAGCATTAAGGGACCAGTGGATGGAGTTTATTTTTACAGAGCATCAACGGAGTTGTGCAAGTCTTTAGCTCCGCCCACACGCCACGCCTCCAGGCGCTCGTGTTTTTCTGGGAAAAATCGGTACAGACTATCTTTCTCTTATAAATATGATAAAACTAAAGACTTTTTGGAGTTATGAAGGATGCAGTACTACTCTATAGGTACTCAAGATTAACAGGATATTGAGTGAAAACGAGCATTTCACCCCCCCTTTAATAAAGTGTTGATCAAGTTGATCAATTTCAGTAGCTCTACCTGTTTTGGTTCGATCTGTTACTTGCTGTTTCTGTGTAATTGTTTGTGAAATTTACTAGATAAGACTGTGTAAACAATGACAGACTTGTCATTTTTGGGCGCACTATCACTTTAAATCATGTCTGGATTGTAACAGTGACTCATGCTGTATATTTTTGTCATGCTGCCCACACCTACTGCTGCTTCAAGCACTTCCTGTTGTTCTAAAGATCTTCCTGTGTCAACTGAAATACCCATCAATGCCTCCTCTGCATTTCTATCTTGATAGTCTTTTTCTCCATGCAATCATGTGTGTATCCTTCCTTTGTTTATGGTATCCCTTTATTATTGGCATCTGGAATTGTTTTCCTCTTTTTCCTCTTGTGTCTGGATCTCTCATTACTTGTGTCAAAGTGATAGAGAAGGACAGACAGGAAAAGGATGAGCGCAACTGGTCCTAATGCCCTGTCTCATTGTTTACAGCAGATATGAGAGAGACTTTTAAAACCGAGGCTCTTGAGAAAGTGAAATGAATCATGCTGGTGGAGGCCAAAAGCTCAATGGGTTTTGGGGGAGATTGAGAAACAGCCCACGAGACGCGAACAATGTGAACATGCACTGGATGATTGCTCCCCATATAACAGAACAAAGCAAAATCGCAAAACATAATTGAAAGTGTTGTATCTCTTTTCAAGGCAATGAAGCAGCTGATTAGAAAGATAATTGAGCTGGGAGACGAGATGTGGCAGGGGACTTTGCTGCTAGTCATGCATTTGGCAGTATTGAAAACCGGAGTGCTGGCATGATGCAAAAACAGATTGCATGAGAGGACTTCATCAGGGACTTCAGCATAAGACTCTGTGTGTATTTGCATATTCTTCCCAAGCTGGAAGCACGTCCTGCTGTCCTGCGTGTGATTTCGGCGATCCAATACGTGCCCCTTTGTGTCAAAGAATTGTGCTCCATGAAGTATCTTCAAAGATCTGTGTAGTCTTCAATTTTTTTAGCATGATTTGAGAGCTTTGTAAGTCAAAGTCAGTTAATGAGGTGTTTTATGCATCATTCCATCTACATAATATTTTTTTCTGCAGCTTAATTAGTTCTGGAAGCTTATTTTCATCAATGAATATAAAGAATGTAATTCTGTTGTTTTCTTTTGCAATTCTAATTCGCAATTCCAAAGTAAAAAGAAATTGAATGTTAAAAATGTTTGTTGAAAAAGAGATATTAACTTGTAGTTCTGCGAAAAGTCAAATTGTGATATTTAAAATCAATAATAGTATCAGATAAAAATATGCAATTGCCTTATTTTATTTTTCCATTCCATTGTGAAAATAAACAACAGCATTGCAAGGTTTGTGAGATAAACTCTCAGATCTGAAAAAAAAGTTGTAAGATGTAATTGGCTTTTTTATTTTTATTCCGTAGCGAAAAAAAAAGAAAAAAAAAGAATTGCGAGATGTAAATTTAAATTTGAGGAAAGTCATAATTCCTAGAAAAACTAAAGTTAGAATTGCAAGATTTTAATTATGAGTTTGTGTTTAAAACTTGCTATTGCAAGATACAAACTTTCAGTTATGATGGAAAAAAATCTAAATTGTGAGTAATAAGATTACGATTGTGGGATAAGTCACAATTACCTTTAGTTATAATTTTTCACACTAATATTAATAAAAGATTTTTCACTGTTTGAAAAGGAATGGTGTTTTTAATATCAGTGTAGTCACAAAGTCTGCACATTTCATTGAATTTAAATTATAATCAGCACCTCCCCAGTGTTAAATACGGTAGATGCAAATGTATTGTAGAAGGAAATAATGTCAGATTCTGTCAGCATTACAGAGTCAATTAGATCAGAATTATTAGGGTGCGTGAGGAAACCAGAGGCAATCAGAGGTCCTGTTTTTCTCATGCATTGAACTCTGTGTGGTGTGGGATTTCTAGCCCAGCATGGCTGGATCTGGGCCAAACCCATCCACAGAAGAAGGACATTAAACAAATTCCACAACAGATAAAAATAGAGCATTGATTGTAAGTCCAGTGTCAGGTCAGTGTTTCCAGCCCTGTGCTTCACCAGAGGACTTCCAGACACCATGCTGTGGTTTCTATTTGTGATTTGCTGATCATGGGAAATGGGAGAATATTGATATTCTGTGTGATCTTTGCCTGTTTGTTTGTTTACAGGCTAATTAACCCATTAGTGTTTGGGTGAATCTCATGAAAACAGGTTTGACCCAAAATTAAAATACATTATTTGCATAAGTGAAGCCATTTCACTGCTTTAGAACATTTGTTCATTCTCTAATTCATTCATTTATTGCATCTTTCATGTTCGCATTTTGCATGTGCATTTTAGTTATTTTAGTTATTTTTTTTTCATTTTTTGTTCTTTTTTTTATTTTAATAATGCAACATTTAAAAAAATCAGTTTCACTGTTTAGAACCATAACTTACTTACTTACTTACTTTCTTTCTTTCTTTCTTTCTTTCTTTCTTTCTTAAATCTCATGAAAACAGGTTCACCAGAAATTTGAAGTTTTATTTATTTTACTTTATTTATCTGATTTATTTATCTATCCATCCATCCATCAATCTATCCATTAATGGTAAGGTGAATCTCATGAAAATTATTTCACCCTGAAAAAAGAAAAAAGAAAAAGTGAAGCTAGTTTATTTTATTGATTTGATTTTATTGATTTTATTTCATTATATGAATATATGAATTTCCTCAATTTCCTCAATTTGCATTACAATAATATACTCAAATGAATATGATACATCTGGATTTTTTTTTTATTATTGAAAATGTGCCCTTGTATAAATCTTAAATACACAGATAATGTTTTATTTATTAAAAAGGATGTGTGTGTGTGTGTACATAATTTATGAGAATTTGTTGTCATAAAATAATATCTAGATGCAAAAGAATAAGCTTTGTATTATTTATTTATTTATTTTGGGGGTGAAAACAAATTTTGACACTTTTCACAAGATTCACATATTTAGATAAAATCCCACTGGAAAAGCTGCCGTCCACCTGTTTGTGACACTGATGTGACAAAATAGATTCTGACTTTCCCTGTTTCTGAGGCTTGAGTGTGCAGAATATGTGTTTGAGAGCACAAACATGTTGTGTGGATGAAGGCTGGCTGTCTCACCTCACCTGCAAGGAACTGCCATTATGTAGCTGGATATCTGTCACACACAACACACCTGTGCAGAAATGTAGACATTTAGTTAGAATATATATATATATATATATATATATATATATATATATATATATATATATATATATATATATATATACATATATATATATATATATATATATATATATATATATATATATATATATATATATATATATATATATAAAATATTGTTGTTGCCATTTGTACTGTGTTTGAGCTCTGTCACTATATTCTTTTTATTGACTATTTTTTATCTTAAAAATACATTTTATTCACCATAATTTCCCTTTCTATAACGTGTGAATATATCCTCTATCGTATTCTACAGCAAAAACAATCAGAGCACCTTGTTGTCACTAGTTTTATTTTGATCTCCCGGGTCCGCTATTAGCTTGTAGCCCGTTAACATCGGCTACGAGGTTGCGGCTAACCGTACTTGCATTGCTAATATTCTATTCACACACATTACCATTGCTTTACTCACTGTTACTTGCTTTAATGGCAGATGTATGTCTATCTTTGATTGCAGGTGAGGACACAGAGCTGCACTGAATGCAGCTCGAGCTGGAGGCTGTGGATTTGCAGATTTGCGACCTGGAGGTGAGGCATGCCCAGCTGAGAGAGCAGAGAGCCGTGCTGGAAACCTCCCGGGCTGATGCTCACGAGTCCGGAGTAAGTATACAGCATGCTGTTAACAGTCCCACCACGTCTACTCCGTGTGTTTCTCTGCACAGGTCCAGTGCACCCAGGACGCAATCTTCCCAGATGTCCTTCACTTCAACGCCAAGACACCACGGACCCTGGGTGCATCTACAGCGGAGGACGCGAGCCAGGCCCCAGGCGACGACTTCTCCCCCTCCGGTTCTCCCCCTCCGCAAGACGGGACGTAACGCTGTGATCATCGGAGTCTGTGCTACGTTAGCCGAAGGTAAAGTGCACACTCATTGTTTCCCTTGTGTTCGTGTTCTCAGGTTCAGTAGACTTGTTGCTTTAAATTAATGGTTGTGGTCATGGTGTAAAGAACAGAAACTGGTATTTGTTAATAACTGAAATCTTTTCTGGGAGCATCCTAGGCTTTTTCGCACTAATGGCCTGCACCCCAGCTGACGACATCTCCAGAACACTTCGCTCCATATGACTAGTAAGCCAATTCTCAAATAGCTATTATGATGATTTTTGTTTTACACGTTCAAATGATAGAAGTACTTGCTCTGTCCAATCTATTAAGACAGTGTCTGTTCCCCGAATAGTGAGGTCAAAATATAAATTTAATTTAGGATCTAGAGAAAATAGTATCGTGATTAAACCCAAAAATTTTTAAATAAAAGTTTGGGCTCATAAATATTAGACCACTCACACCCAAAGAAGTTATTGTAAATGAAATTATCACAGATAATAGTTTTGATGTACTGTGCTTGACTGAAACCTGGTTAAAACCAAATGATTATATTGGTCTAAATGAGTCTACTCCACCAAACTACTGTTATAAGCATGAGCCCCATCAGACTGGTCATGGCGGAGGTGTTGCAACAATATATAGCGAAATTCTCAGTCTTACCCAGAAAACAGAATACAGGTTTGACTCATTCGAAATACTTCTGCTAAATGTTACAGTATCAGACATGGAAAATAAATCTATTGTATCTCTTGCTCTGGCTACTGTGTATAGACCACCAGGGCCATATACAGAATTCCTAAAAGAATTTGCAGATTTCCTCTCAGACCTTCTAGTTACAGTTGAAAAGGCGCTAATCATGGGAGATTTTAATATTCACATTGATAATACAAATGATGCATTAGGACTTGCGTTTACTGACCTAATAAACCCTTTTGTAGTCAAACAAAATGTCACCGGGCCACTCATTGTTTTAATCATACTAGACTGAAAGAGTTGTTACCTGTAGGCGAAGAACCGCTTCTCAGTATTATCAAATCATTGTTATCTTTAGGTCATGTCCCAAAACAATTTAAGCTGGCGGTTATTAAGCCTCTTATTAAGAAACCAAAACCTGATCTTAGTGAAATGGCAAATTATAGGCCTATTTAAAATTTTCCATTTATGTCAAAAAATTTAGAAAAAGTTGTGTCTGCTCAATTGAGCTCTATCCTACAAAAAAAAAAAAAAAAAAAACAATTGTATGAAGATTTTTCAGGTTTCAGGCCCAACCATAGCACAGAAACTGCACTTGTTAAAATTACAAATGACCTGCTTCTTGCGTCAGATCAAGGCTGCATCTCATTTCTAGTCTTACTTGATCTTAGTGCTGCGTTCAACACCATAGATCATGACATACTCATAGACAGATTACAAAACTATACAGGTATTCAAGGGGAGGCTCTAATGTGGTTTAGATCCTACCTGTCTGATTGCTACCATTTTGTTTACTTAAATGCCATTTATCACCAGTAAAATATG
Source organism: Carassius auratus (assembly GCF_003368295.1). Classification (NCBI taxonomy): domain Eukaryota; kingdom Metazoa; phylum Chordata; class Actinopteri; order Cypriniformes; family Cyprinidae; genus Carassius; species Carassius auratus. The sequence continues at coordinate 12,444 of NW_020523936.1, read as the reverse complement.
GTGTGCCACAAGGATCCGTCCTAGGTCACCTTCTATTTTCAGTATACATGTTGCCCCTTGGTAATATTATTAGAAAATACGGGATTAGTTTCCACTGTTATGCTGATGATACTCAGCTATATATCTCAACGAGACCAGATAAAACTTCTAAATTATCTAAGCTAACAGAATGTGTTAAAAATTTAAAAGATTGGATGACCAATAATTTTCTCCTATTAAATTAGTAAAAGACAGAGATGTTAATTATTGGACCAAAAAACAGTACACAGAATCTTGTAGATTACAATTTGCAATTGGATGGATGTACTGTTACTTCATCTACAGGCAAAAATCTGGGTTTTATATTAGACATCAACTTTTCTTTTGAAAACCATGTTTCCCATGTTACAAAAACTGCAGTCTTCCATCTTAGAAACATTGCCAAGCTATGAAGCATGTTATCTGTTTCTGATGCAGAAAATCTAGTTCATGCATTCATGACCTCTAGACTGGACTATTGTAATGCACTTCTAGGTGGTTGTCTTGCATCTTCAATAAACAAGCTACAGGTAGTCCAAAATACAGCAGCTAGAGTCCTTACCAGGTCAAGAAAATATGATCATATTACCCCAATTTTACAGTCTCTGCACTGGCTACCTGTTAAGTTCCGTATCAGTTACAAATTATCATTACTTACCTATAAGGCCCTAAATAGTTTAGCTCCTGCGTACCTAACTAGTCTTCTACGAGGTTACAATCCATCACGCACCCTAAGGTCACAAAACGCTGGACTTTTGGTAGTTCCTAGGATAGCAAAGTCCACTAAAGGAGGTAGAGCTTTTTCACATTTGGCTCCCAAACTCTGGAATAGCCTTCCTGATAATGGTCGGGGTTCAGACACACTCTTTCGGTTTAAATCTAGATTAAAAACGCATCTCTTTCGCCAAGCATTCGATTAATGTATCTCTTAAATTGTGACTGCAGTTGCATCTGATCAAATGTGCATTATTATTCTTTAGCTTGGGTTAAACTAATTAATTTTACTTAGTTGGAACCGCAGCTATGCTAATGAGGTCTCTATTTGTTTCTATGTTTTGCCACGATTTACACAAGCTCCAGTCTGGATCCAGAACACCTGAGAAGAGATGATGCTGACCCCTCAGAGGACCCCAGATGATGCTAACCCTGAATCAACAAACAGAACTAACAAATATTGCTACAAGTGTGACTGCATCATATAATAATTGCTGTTAATAATGTTAATCGTCTGGCTTACTACGTCTTGTATTTTTTTTTTTTTTTCTTTCAATTAATAAAATAAATACAAATAAAAATATTTTAAGTCCAAACTGTGGACAAAAACTAGAAAGTGTCAATCGGATTTTCTTTCTTTTTTTTTTTTTTTCTTAGTTAATGCATCTTACAGTGTTGAAATTAACAAAGCATGTGTTCAACTTATTTGACGCTCGCACTGCATTAAAAGATCCTGTTTTAACTCTAATGTAATGATAATCAAACTTTTTTTTGCATCACTTGAGCATTCTTCTTGACATTTCCACATGCAGTGCATTCCAGTGAGGTTGGATTATGGTTTTATGTGGCCCCATGTGTGCTCAAGAAACATTTCCTATGATTATCAAGGTTGAAAACAGTTGTGCTGCTTCATATTTGTGTGGAAAACATGGTATACTATCATTCAAAAGTTTGCAATAATATTTCTAACAAAATATTTCTATTTCAAATAAGTGCTGTTTCTTTGGACTTTGTTTTATCAAAAAATCCTGAAAAAACAACTGTCACATTCCACTCAAATATTAAGCAACAAAAACTGTTTCCAACATTAATAATAATAAATACCATTATTATTAACTGAGCACCAAAAATAAATGATGACAACTGAGCTCCAAATCAGCAAATCAGAATGATCACGTGACACTGAAAACAATAATGGCTACTGAAGATTCAGCTTTGCTTCACAGGAATAAACTATATTTTAAAACACTGTAAGTATGTAATGTCCAAATGACAAGAGAAATAAAGCAACTGAGAAATAAAGTCACAATTAAAAGAATAAACACACAATTTGTTTTATACATTAGATGTGTGACCATGATAACACAATTAAACATGTAACACATGTGTGGGATGAGTTATAATTAATTTACACTCTGCATGCCAGCAGTCATTCAATCACTGTTTGCCAATCAATATCAATTTTACTCTTACAGATTTTTATGTTTTGCTGTCATATGGCCTTGTTCATAATCCATCCATTGCATTCTGCTTGATGGAGCTGTTGTGAGCTATCCATTGCATTAATGCAATTTAAGCATGAACTTTCACATCGATCTACATTTATAGCAGACTGTTATTTGTTTGTTTGTTTTACAATAGGGATATTTTACTTTTCTTTAACCTTTTTTGACAGCATGAACCAAGCTGTTTTGGTTGTGAAGGGTGATAACAGTGGTTTCGGGAAAGTAGTATATTGCATCTCTTTTTTTAACAGCGTTTTTAAGATAAAACCTCTTAAGCAGCCGCTCCTGCTTGAATGCAGGAATATCCTGTCTGGCTTTAGATTAAGATACAAAATATGATGGATTGCAATGTGTATGAATCAGCCTTATTTTAGGTTTATCATTCTTGAATTAGAAACCAGCCTTCTCTGTGTGTATGTGTGTGTGTGTGTGTGTGTGTGTGCGTGTGTTATCAACAAGTCATTTTTGGTTTCTCATAGTCAATAAGAGCTTTTAATAGAGTCATGGCAAAGGTGATTTAGCTTTTTTTTTTTTTTTTTTTTTTTTGCTTATGGAGGATCAGATGCTGAGATCCTTGAGGCATTACACATTTCCCACATACAGAAGAGACCGGGGTTAGTTATATTTCTTTATACTGAAATAAAAGTTTAGGCACACATCTTAAAATGTGGAGTATCAAAGCTATTGAACATTTGCACAATTATTTTCCAGGAAAAAAATAGAAGACCATTAATAACAATGCTGAGGTGTCATGCTATGTGGGGTAAGCCATCACTCCATTAAATAACTTATTAAGGCTTTTCAGCCTAATGTAAACAGTAAACAATTCCTGAAAGCAAAAATGTGCAAGGTAAGATATAAAAATATATTATTTTGGGCAGCAAAGATTGTGACAACTTGCCCTGACCTTCAACTCTTGACTTGAGAACACAATTCACACCTTGTTTTATTGTTACATTTAAATGTATACTAATTTAAGGCAGATGTTTAGGATCAACTATTATGGTTGGCCCTTTGGCACAAAACATCACAGACAGTGAGATATAGCCCTTGGGACGGACAACTAGCCCCGGCCTCTTTAACAACATTCTCTAAATAGGATTTTTAATACTGTCACGACATATTCTGAACACAAACAATTCCTTATATAGTAACAATCTTCCCACCTTGTACTAATGCATCAGACACTTCCATTTTAATAAACACTTTACCAGTATTACTCCCAAAACTAGGATTCATAAATTCTGTCATTTGGCGTTTATAGTCTGGAATGTACAGTATATAGAAGTCTAAGTTGTATTGAAAATATACAGTACAGTATATAATATAATATTTAATCATTTTTGTTTACATTTATACATTTTATATTATTTGAGAGTGTTGACACTGTGGTGACATGGAAGTCAAATATTTCTTATTTAATATATACAAACAATATGTACATCAGAGGCCCTAAGTCACACTAGAGTCACTTTTTAAAATGTTGGAATGTCATTGGATTAGTAAACAGAGAGAGAGAGAGAGAGAGAGCACAAGCATATTTTGTTGGATTTTAAATGATAAAACAATGGAAATGAAAGCTGACTTTGCTACATACAAAATCACCAAAACACAGCACCGTGGTATCTTACAAGAAGATACTAGTCAGTTTTTCATCTCTAAATTTCATGTTCATGTCATGTTTATGTGTGACATGCCATGTCTTTGTATTTGCTAAATTTACTAAAAACGTTTCTGAGTGGAAATTCAAAGTAAATCCTACACCATTTCTTTTCAGTGCAACTGATTTTGTTTCTTCAACTATAAACATGTTTGGCCATGTGGTCCTTTTAACACTTTAGATGACAAACTTCCTTAAAACACACTTTTCACACTCCTTTAACTTCTCCATTAACAAGTAAACAAAGTGCATATGCATCACAGTACAATTCTGTCAATTTCATATAGCATTTTGTGGTGGAATTGACATCTGAAACAGTAAAAATATATCACTAAATACCTGGAAATGGTGTGACGTGATAGCTCATATAATGAAAAACATGCAATGTCTGTTGTTTTATGTAATTTTTTTTCTCTTTCTTTTTTTAGTTTTTTTACATACTTTTAATTTGTATATACATTGAAAGGCATTTGAAAAGTAGAAAAAAAAAATTGGGCATGACAGTTAATGAGAGTGCTATGCAAAAGGACATAATTAGTTTGCAGATTCCTCTTGGTTTAAATTCTGATGACATTCAGGCATTTTAATCTTGACTTAAAGAGTCGAAATACGAGTCTCTTAGGTGCGCTGCGCAGTCAAGCAAACGATTTTCTTAAAAGCCTTTCTGAAGTCCCTGTTGAAAATCGTGTAAATGATGGGATTCACTGAGCTGTTGCAGTAACCAATCCAAAAGAAGAGTTTGAAAAGCGCCTCAGGCGGCTTGCAGCTGTGCCCGCAGATGGCCTGGAGACTGTAGGTGAAGAAAAAAGGAAACCAGCAGAGAACAAACACCCCCATGACCACAGCCAGAACGAAGGTGAAGCGTTTCTCCCGCATCTGTGCCAGTTTGGTTTTCGACGCCACCTCGAGCTGTTTGCTGCTCTGCTCCTGACTGGAAACCCAGGAGATCCGGCAGGTCCTCTGCGCGCAGGTGCGCGCGCCGTCCACCCGCCTGTGCTTGGAGAACCGCGAGCTATTTGGTTTGTTGTCGGACGTCGCGCTCTCCTCCAGGTCGATATCATCCAGCTCCTCCTGTCTCTGGTTGCTTTCCGAGCTGTTGCTGCTCGGAGACACTTTCTCAAACTTATCTTTCCTCACAAAGCACGTCTCGGACTGGGAAGGCTGCCTCTCCAACCCGTTCTTGGCCACGAATACTGTGGACGAACGCTGTTTGGCGACGCGGTAGATTTTGCAGTAGACTGTGATCATGATAAACCCCGGCGCGAAAACGACACCAGGCACGAGGAGAGGATGTACCAGGTCTTGTCGTTTATTAAACACTCCTTCTCGTTGTGCTTGGTCATGATGAGTGGTGGGAACGAGATGATGGCTGAAATGACCCACACCACCGCGATCATAGACTTGATGCGCTTCGGGGTTCTTTTCAAGTTGTAGCTCACCGCTTTGGTGACGGACCAGTACCTATCCAAACTGATGGCGCACAGATGCACGATGGACGACGTGCAGAACAGAACGTCCAGAGCCAGGTAAAACGCGCACCAGGTGCTGCCGAAGTACCAGTGTCCCATGATCTCGTTGGCGAGGGAGAAAGGAATGACTAGCGTGGCCACGAGGATGTCCGCGCACGCAAGCGACACGAGGAAGAGGTTCTGTGGCGCAAGGAGAGCGCGGCTGGTCAGAACCGCCACGATGACCAGAACGTTCCCAACGATGGTGACCAGAATGATTACGGTAACCACGAGGATGATGAACGCGGCGGCCGTCTCCGTGTACGGCCATGAGGTGATGGTGATGTTTGCATCCTCCTTCGTTGCATTGGACTGAGTTACACCCATTCTGAGTTCATCTTTCTGACAGCCAGGTTAGTTTTTCCAGACTTGACGCGTTAGGTGGTGTCAGCCATGCACTGAAACACTTGAGCTGTCAGTGCGCTCTGGGGACGCGACCGTCTCATGCTTGCAGCGTGACAGCTTTTCATCGTGCACGCAGATATTCATAAAATCACAAACTGTTTCGATTCTGACAAGCTGACGCGCAAAAAGAACTCAAGAACAGTTGCGCTGCGCGCGTTCTGTCAGGCGCGCTTCGTAGAGGCGCGCGCAGCTCTCCACACAAGCGCTCCACACCGCCGGACTGAATGTGCAGATGTGTGAGCTCGAGCTGGAGATAATCACATGACGTCATGCACTAGTCCAACCCATCGCTAAACACACACCAACAGGCCTAGGGTATATTGTGAATGTATATATTTTGCATGACAACTATAATCACAAAGAAAGAAATTGCAAAGAATATTCCAAAATGTAACATAAATTTTTGCTAGAAGTTTAATCCCGCATAAATCCTTAATACTCATTAACAAAAAGACGACATTTATGCACATTTAATACTAATAATAAACCTTATACATGGTTTCCGAAGGTTTTATGAAGGTAAATTTAACACTTTTTAAGTCCAAGTTCATGCAGGTTAATATAAAATGTCACAAGAAATTGGATTCATTATTAAAACAAGAACAATCATCTGCCAATGGTCTCAGAAAAATTGTAAACATGTAACTGAAAACAAGATTTAATTCACAAATGGCAACTATTTGGTCTTGTTTAATAATAAAATTCACCTCATTTTGTTCAGTGTCCATATTATTATTATTATTATTTTAATAAATAAAATAAAATTCTTAATTATGCATTTTAAGTAAATGTATCTTGATTTAAGGATGTTGAGATATTTGTGTTGGAAAACAAGACAAATATACAGGGGAAGATATTCATTTTTGCAGTGCATGAAACATTTAATGCCTTGACTTCCTGCTTTGATTTAAGACCAGTTTAAGTCCTTGGTATTAAGATATTTAAGTCCTTTTTTAAGGAAATAACGTCCCCTCCCTAATTATTATGGATTTTTTAATTTGCTTTTGGAAAAAGGAATATATATATATATATATATATATATATATATTATATATATATATATATATTATATATATGTTGTCTTAGATCAGCCCATGTGATTTTTATCTTTGTTTTGATTTCTGGGTCATTTCGTGTAAAAATAACCTGAACAATAAATAGCTGAAGTAGCTTTTAATGTGTCCGTTTAGACAGCAACAAACAAAATCCAGTGACTAATTAATTAATTAATTTTTTTATTTATTTTTTTATAATTTATAAAGATCTATTCATTTAAGATTTCACAATGCAATGTATTAACAAAAAGGCAATATTTATCTGATTGAATGTTTAAAATACAGAAAAGTATTTTAAAACTCACCTGTTCAAACTTAGAGCCCTGTTCTAAATCTAAATACTGACTGGCCTTCAAAACCAGGCCACAGTTCTGCTGAGTTTTAGACATTTTATGTCCTGAATATTAAATAAAATTGCCCTGGTTATGAATACAACAGAGAGTCTCTGATTAAAACTGATTATTCAAACAATACATGAGTGTATTCAAGGTACCTTTCAGTGTTATTCTATCAACTTATGATGTTCATCTGTGCTTTTATTTTATTTTCACAATACTTACATAAATGTGGTAACTCAGTTTTTTTATACTGTTTATATATATGTACACTTTAGAATAGGTAACACTTGTTAACTGTTAACTATGACATTTCCCTGAATAAATTCTTAATTTGCTGCTTAGTTAGTAAGGTAGTTGTTAGGTTTAGGTATTGGGTAGGATTAGGGATGTATAATAAGGTCAAGTAGAATAAGGCATTAATATGTTTTTATATAAGCCACTAATACAAGAATAATAATCTAGTAATATGCATGCTATAGCAACTAATAGGTGTTACCTATTCTAAAGTGTTACCATTAATTCTCTCCTTGACATAAATATGTATAAATGTATATATTTTCAGACATACTCATAAATAACTAAATCCATGGCGTAATAAGACAGAAACAGAGGCTCATAAAACCAGTCATGACTTTACAAGACACATTTCACATAATCAAAAGAAAGCAGAAATAAATGATATTTTGCTTAAAGTTAATGAAGCAGATTCTGACCATAACATTGTTTCACGTAGCCATGTTTTCCATAGTTCCAAGTATATTTTTAGTGTGCAAAACAGTAACAAACGTATGTGATTGATTGATTGACTGATTGATGATCCAGATCATCATTTCAGACTAGTCTAGCTCTATAGTCTCTTCAGACGTGATATTTCTGAGCCTTGTCTTTCATTTTGATATTTTCTGCGTACTTTCCAGAAAAAAAAAAAAAAAAATCTAATTATGAAGAAATCTTATTATGCAGTGCACCAGATGAGCCAATTAGTTTGTGTGGTTTGAAGACTCAAATGAACCGGCGGTTGAGTGTCACGACTGAAATCAAGTGCCACTATTCTCTTCAAATCTGCTCAAAGCTTTCATAGCTGCCAAAGAGTCTTCTAGATCTTTAAGCATTCCTCTGATTCCCCTGCGGTGTCTAGACACTGACTTATAGCCCTAAGATGTAAAAGAAATACCTGCTGCACATCCTCCTGGAACAAATGTGCTTTGGAGGGCTTTCATGTGTGGGTGTTGTGAGGCAGACCACGCCACAGAGGTGGATCTGTTTATGACAGGGAATGACTGCCAACGCTGTCATTATTTGGCAGGGTTCAGCGAAGAGCAGGACTGACTGCTGGGCGCATGTGTGTCTGACCAATTTCAGGGTGAGCGAGAGATGTGCTTCTTTCTTTCATTCAGCCAGGAAAACAGCAGGATTGGTTTCCTGCTTCATGGCTTTGATTTGGTAAAACGCCATAAAGAGATTTAGAGAGAGAACTTTGATGACAAACAGAGACAAAAGCGCACTTATAACATATTTCGTCACTGCCATCTGCAGTCTAGGTTTGCATGAATGAGTTTTTTTGTTTCCATTTTCCTGTCATTAGGAATAAATTATGTACGTCTTTATTCAGACACCGACAGGTGTGTTTATCTGGAACCACAGATTTGATCATCTGATCGGATAAAAAATGCAACTAAATATATAATCATGTATCGTTAGGATTAAAAAAGGGGCTTTTAGGAATAACACCCATATCTTTTATGGCTTACATCAAATGCTGTGCGTCTTCAAACTCGGTGGTGTGGGTTGATGGCATTAAATTACTGCATACATCTTTATGAAGCAAATTTACAATGTGCTTTAGATAACTATTGCAAACATGCAACTCACATTTCTTTAGAAAAAAATGAAAAAAAAAAAAAAACTCATACAATAAAGCTCAATGAAACCTTAATAAATCTCCAATAAGCAATGATTGGTGACAATGCAGATGCATAGTTTTTCTAGCAAGCTGTTAATTGCTGCAATTTACAACACACTCATTGAAAAAGTGTGGAAGCCCATTTCTACCACAGAATAAAATATGCAAAGGATAATTAAACCCTTTTCCTCAATTCTGACCTTTTTCTTGCAATTCTGAAAAAAAAGTATCATTGTAAGATATGAACTCAAAACTCCAATTTGCAAGTCAAAAACTCAAATTGCTGGATATATACTCAAAATTCCGAGATGCAAACTTAAAATTGCAAGATAATAAATATATATATAATAGTGAGACAAACTCACATTTGTAAGATATAAGCTCAAAGTTACAATATAAAAGAATTTCAACATACAAAGTCAGAATTGTGAGACAACCTCAAAAAAGTGAGATACAAACTCAAAAAACAGCAAGAAATATATATATATATAATATATATATATATAATATATATATATATATATATATATATTATATATATATATATATATATATATATAATTTTTTTTTTTTTTTTTTTTTTTTCACGGCAGGGAGAAGCTTCCATAAAAAGTGCTGCAGTATAAGTATTGAGCATTGAAATATGCTCACTTTTTTAAGCTTCAATGCATTGGCAGACTTCCCAATTCTGATAATGTTGTTAATGTTGAGCTCTCTGCGGATCTCTGGTGGCCTGTGGACATGCTGTTCCTGTTGTTTTTGGGTTTGAGAGGGGTTTTGTTGTTGTTGTTTTCCAACCCACTGGCGGATACACATGCACATCTGACAGGAGGTGGGTGTAAAGATTTTCTGCATCCTCATACATCCACAAACTTCCCCTTCCCTCCTCAGCCCTCAGACAGAAATCTCTCTGAAACAGCTTCCCAACTCCAAAACTAAACAATGCATACGTCCTGACTGGCAACACATTACTTCCTTGTAATGCCAAATCAACACCACAGTCTGTCAGTTTGATGTCGGCCAGCAATTTCATATTTGTTTCATTCAGATTTTGTCTTACTTTAAGTAAACTTATGAAAAAGATTTACAAAATTTATTTAGTATATTAATTGCAGTGAAAAATGAATAAAATATCAACTCAGTGTTCTTAATTCTCATTATGCAGAGATTTAAGGAAGCGATCATATGCTCAGATGATCATCCCTTCATCTGCTGTCAGGCTCAGGAATTCGTAAGTCAGTGAGTAAATCAGTGTAAGCGCTAATGTTTGTGTTTTGTGTGATCTGGATTCTCTGGGTCACTAGAATATTTTTTTAATTCATTTTAATAAATCAGAATTGTAGCTGTACATTAATGGATGGATTAGGAGTGGGGAGACATTTGTTTGCATTTGCATTTGCATATGTTATGTTATGTTATGTTGAAATGTTTTATTATTATTTCAGCATATACATACTAATTTCACTACATAACTGTTTTAATTTATTCCTAATTGTTTAATGTTTCCAAATCCTCTGTTTAATTTTAGATCAAACTGCAGCAGTACATATATGGATAGAGTTGGGAGACATTTTATTTTATTTTATTTTATTTTGTTTAGTTCGGTGCAATAACTAATTATACATCACAACTAATAATTAAATAGATAATTATAATCATATTATTATTAATTTATTTAATTTATTTTATTTTATTTTTTGTCTTGCCAAATCTCTTTGGTCTGATTTTCTGATTTAGTGTGGACTTTTTATATTGTATTTTTGCAGGAGTGCATGTCTGATTGTTGAAATTGCATCATATTTTTTTAGCTGGGCTAATTGCTTTTACTGAGCTTCAACCACAGTTTTAAATTAGAAATGACAATAAACCTTTCATTACAGCTGTAGTGATTTGTCTTGTGTGAGAGGATGTTAGAAATCAGTCCTGAGATGAAACAGCCTTTGTTATGACTTCAATCTCAGAGGGAACATACACCTCATAAATGTAGAGGAAAATTTCAGTACAGCTTCACTATTCCTCACTAAAGCTCTCCATTTCTCTCTGTCTATCTTCACTCACTCACTTGTTCTTCTGTCTGGCCAGGCCTGGGGTAGAAAAATGTAGCACGCTTTGACAGATCTCCTGGTGGCATTTTGTTATTTCCAGGAGAAGCACTAAATGTTGTAAGAGAGATAGAGAGAGATATGGACTGTGTGGAGACTGGAATTATATCTATCTATCTATCTATATGTCTGTCTGTCTGTCTGTCTGTCTGTCCCTCCATCTGTCCTATTTTCTGGATTAGTTTTTTTTTTTTTTCAGTTCAGTTTTTGCTTTTATTTGCTATAGAAATGTCTTATGTTTCCTTTAGTTACACAAGTTTGGCACCAACTTTTAATATGTTTCTCATCAACACTGCTGGTGTATTTCAGGTGTAGGAATGATTGAGATGGGCCATTTGTTCAGTTGTGTTGCTTTGTACAGTGTCTCCATGTGTGTGTGTCCTGGAAGACCACCGTGGAGCCGGAGTGACTGAGGATGGAGGTGGAACCAGAGGGAAGGAGGAGCCTGACAGAGCTGGAGGGATGGAGTGACAAGGTGAAGCCAGAGGAATGGAGTCCCGAGGCGGTGGATGGCGACGACTGACCAAGGTGGAGCCGGAGGATGAGGGAGCCCTGGAGCAGGTGGGATGCCAGGCCACGTGGAGATGAGGGAAGCTAAGAGCCAAGGCGGATCCGTTGGGTCAAAGGACGAGGAGAGTCCAGGGCTCGGAGGCTGGAGGCGGAGACAGGGCCTTAACACGCCAAGGCGGAGCTGGAGACTGGCAGTCCAGCGGCGAACCATCACTCCCAGATGGCGCGGACTGAGGATGAGCTGCGGGACACTGGCACCAGCAGAGATGACGTCAGGAACTGACTGTCTAGGAGGAGAAGAGAGAGGGGATGGGAGGAAACACAGATCAGGGACCAGCGGAAGTAGAGCAGGGGAACTGCAGTTCTAGGAGGAGGTGGGAGACGGAGCTGGGGGAATGCAGGAGACACAGGAAATTCATAGCTGGGCGGGACCAGCGGAGACACAGAAAATTCAGAGCTGGGCGAAACCAGCGCTGAAACAGAAGATTCAGAGCTGCAAACCAGCGGACAAACAGAAAATTCAGCGGCTGACGGAACCAGCGGAAAATGGAGCATAGGAACTGACTAGGATAGGGAGTAGGACACTGAGAGGGTATACAGGGGGATCAGGGCTGGACAGAACCAGCGGAAAAAACAGGGGATTCAGGCTCCATATTTCCCGAGACCGCATACAGCTCACCCTCAGTCGCGGAAGTGTGGGCAGGGCTTTCCTCCACGCCCTCGATC